>NW_021637262.1:0-69630 GCF_004799145.2 Neltuma alba
ATTATGGTATTTTAGGAAAAATATGTTATATTTCTTATAATTAACTAACTTACCTAATTTTTTTAATCTAATCAATTAGTTAAAGATGTCTATATTAAGGATTGGAGGAGTATTTACTTATATAAGAAGTATCAAACACTCATTTCATTATATAAAAAAATATAAAAGGTTAATATTCTCTTTAATCTTTAATGAAGTTAAATTTCGAGATTAAAAACTGTATTAAATTTTTTTACATAAATTTATATAATAAAGATATAATTTCAGGGTATGAGGCGAGGAATCTCCATTGAATCGTAAAGCACAATGCAAGATCGCTTTCAAGTCTGTGCTGTGATGGATATTTTCTTGCGTGGTTGACGGGATGAAGATGATAATGAAATGATTAATACGCAGTCCAAAACACTTCGAAATGTCAAAGAAGTATAATAATGGAATGAACTGGGAACTCGAAGTCTTCATTTTGATCGATATTTTGTAGCGTGGTTGACGGGAGGATAAAAAGTGAACGCATTTTGCCATTTTCTGGCCACACTCACAAAACCCACAAAGTCACACACTCCTTCCATTGCAATAACCTTTCCCACTCTCGCATTTTCATCACGTTCTTTTTCGGTTTTCATTTGCACAAGCACAACATCTTCATCTATGGCGGGAGCTTTCGTCGGCGGTGCTTTTCTTTCTGCTTTTCTTCAGGTGGCTTTTGATAGGCTGGCTTCTCGGGATGTTCTGGACTTCTTCAACAAACCAAAATTGAACCAGGCATTGCTCAATAAGTTGAAGTTCGTCCTGTTATCCATCGATGCCGTGGTTGACGATGCAGAGCAAAAGCAGATCACTAATCCGAAGGTGAAGGACTGGATTGATTTGGTTAAAGATGCCGTGTTCGATGCTGAGGATGTCTTGGATGAGATTGATTATGAATTGTGCAAGCGCAAGCTGGAAGCTGAACAAAAGAGTCGAACCAGTGCTATTGGCAAGGTACGAAACTTCTTTAGTACTCCCGTTAGTTCATTTGAGAAGGAAATTGAATCCAGGACGAAAAATGTCCTTGAAAATCTGGAATATCTTGCATCTCAGAGGGACATATTGAGATTGAATGAACGTGATAGTCGTGGTGGATTGAGAACTGCTATACCAGATAGATTGCCAACTACATCTTTAGTGGATGAAGCCGGAACATATGGCAGAGATGATGACAAAGAAACCATCATTGAATGGCTTCTGTCAGAAGAGTATAACAACCAACTATCTGTGATTTCTATAGTGGGTATGGGTGGTCTGGGTAAAACTACTCTTGCCCAGCTCGTATATAATGATAGAAGGGTGATGGATGGATTCAACCTCAAAGTTTGGGTGTGTGTCTCTGATGAGTTGGATGTGTTGAGGGTAACAAAAACAATTTATGAGGCAATCACTGGATCTAAGGATGATACCAATGATTTAAATATGCTTCAAATTAAATTGAAACAACAACTAACTCAAAAGAGGTTTCTCCTTGTTTTAGACGACGTGTGGAATGAAAATTTTATGTTATGGGAGGCCTTGCAATCACCATTTAATCATGGGGCTCTAGGAAGCAAAATTCTTCTAACCACCCGCAGTGGAAAAGTTGCTTCAACCATGCGTTCTGCTAATATACTTCAATTGAAGCCGTTATCAGAAGGAGATAGTTGGTCATTATTTAGTAGATATGGATTCCATGATGGAAATGTTCATTGTGCAAACTCCGACTTTGAAGAAATTGGTAGAAAAATCAGTAAAAAATGCAAAGGGCTGCCTTTGGCTTTGAAAGCCATTGGGAGTCTATTGTACACAGAATCATCTCGTGAGCAATGGAATGAAATTTTGGAAAGTGAGATATGGGAGGACAAAAGTGATAGCAAGATTCTCCCTGCTTTGAGACTGAGTTATTGCTACCTCCCCTCTCATCTCAAAAGATGCTTTGCTTATTGTTCAATATTTCCCAAAGATTATGATTTTGATAAGGAGCACTTAATTCAACTTTGGATGGCAGAAAATTTTCTGACATGTGCTCATCAAAGCAAAGATGGGAGAGAAGTAGGAGAACAATTCTTTCCATGACCTTTATTGAGGTCACTTTTTCAACGGTCACTAGTAGATAACACTCGTTTCGTCATGCATGATCTTATTAATGATATGGCAAAAGTTGAATATGGAAAGTTTTGCCATAGGTTGGAGTTAGATGATGTAAATAACTTGACAGAAATGACCCGCCATATTTCATTTTTGAGAAATACTATTAATACATTCGAACGATTTGAGGTTATACACAGGGCTAAAAAATTGCGCACTTTCTTGCCTCTATCTATGCAAGGTCACAGAAGTACAAGCTGTAACTCCATTCTTCACTTTATATCTGGAAAGTTTACTCACAATTTGCCATCCAAGTTCACTTGCATGCGAGTTTTATCTTTGTCTGATCATGTCATCATTCAGTTACCCGATTCAATAGGAAACCTCAAACATCTCCGTTATTTGGACTTATCAGGAACTAAAATAAGGAAACTACCTGATTCAATATGCCAACTTCATCATTTGCAAACGCTAAAGTTGTGGCGTTGTTGTCTTTTGGAAATGTTGCCAATGGATTTTCATAAACTCATGAATCTACGTCACCTTGATTTTCGTAAAACTCAAGTGAGAGAGATGCCAAAGCAACTGGATAAATTGAAAAATCTTCAAGTGCTGTCATCATTCATTGTAGACAAATCTGGAGAGACCAGCATCAAATATTTAGAAGGACTTGATCTTCATGGACCACTTTCCATCTCGGGATTGCAGAATATGGTTCCTTCCATGGCTGCTTTAGCGGTCAATTTGAGAAGCAAGATACACCTAAAGGAGTTAACATTAGAATGGTGCATAGACAATGAAAAATCACCACATGATAAAGATGTGCTGGAGAACTTTCAACCGCATAAAAATTTAAAAAAGCTATCAATTGTCAACTACGGTGGTATTGAGTTTCCAAATTGGCTTGCAGATCATTCGTTGTCCGATTTAGTGTCCCTAGAGCTAAGGCATTGCAAATACTGTGTATCCTTGCCATCAATTGGCCTCTTTCCATCGCTCAAGTCACTGTCAATTATAGGGTTTCATAATATAGTAGCTATTGGTCCAGAATTTTGTGGAAGTAGCTCTAATGCTTCATCCCTAGAAATCTTGAGGTTTGGAGATATGAAGAGCTGGGAGGAATGGAAGTGTGAACTTGTGTCACTAACTTTCCCTCATCTTCAAGAGTTGAGCATAGAAAATTGTCCCAAATTGAAAGGGCAACTTCCTCAACAACTTCCTTCTCTAAGGATGCTAGTAATTTCCAATTGTGAGAAGCTTTTGTCTTCCATTCCCCAGGATCCATCTCTAGATAAATTGGTTCTAAGAAATTGCGGAAATGAGCAGTTGGAGAGTCTTCCATCATCTCTAAAAGTCCTTGACATTTCTGGAGGCTTCAAAAATTTATTATCAGTTGATAAAATTAAGAATGTCATTGCCAATTGTAACCTCGAAGAGTTGAAGTGTTCTGATTCTCCCCACTTAGAATTCCCATTGTGCTATTTTCATAACTTCATTCTTGAAATGGAGATAAGAGGGAGCTGTGACTCTCTCAAGTCTTTTCCTCTGGATTTATTCCCGAAGCTTCAATCATTGAAGTTGATTGACTGCAATAATCTTGAAATGATGTCTGTTTCAGAGGGGAACCATTTTTCTCTTGCAAACTTATACATTCGAAAGTGTCCTAGATTTGTACGTTTTCCTGAAGGAGGGTTTTCGGCCCCCAAACTGGTATTGTGTTGCATCCAAGAATTGAAGAATTTGAAATCACTACCAGAGAAGATGCGCATTTTCTTTCCCTCTCTCATATATCTGGAAATAATATGTTGCCCACAAGTGGAATCATTTTCAGAGGAAGGTTTCCCATCAAATCTCCAACATCTTGATGTCTTGGAATGCCCGAAACTTGTAGCCTCTCGAAGGGGGTGGCATCTGAGTAGGCTTACTTCGCTGCTTCACTTAGGGATTGGAGATGCAGATGACGAGTCTCTTCCTGATATTGGACTACTTCCGCCTACTATTACTTGTCTTTCATTCCATAACTGCCCAAATCTTAGATCATTGGAACACAAAGGTCTTTGCCACTTATCCTCTTTGGAAGGATTGGGATTTCGTGGCTGCCCTAAACTCCAGCACTTTCCAAAGGAGGGTTTGCCTAATTCCCTTTGCATGCTACTGATTATGGGCTGTCCCTTGCTCAAAAAGAAGATCCAAAGACAAAATGGAAAATATTGGGCAATTATTTCTCATATCCCTTTTTGTAGCATTGATGATGATGGAGTAGCATTTTTAAGTGACCTTCTCACTCATGAAGGCATCAGTTTTCCCACTAATGCTATCCATTCCGCATTCACTCGTTAGGTATGTATTCACTCCTTTTTTAAAGTTTCAAGTCATGAACATAATTTTCTTTCTTTTGCCTATGCGTTTAAGATTGAAAGATTTGCCAGATTATCTGAATTTCAAATCATAAAAACTCAGCTTTATTTGTTTGTTGCACAAGTGCTGCACATGATGGTGGTTCCCAGCTTTATTTTGTTGGAATTCTAAATCATAAATATATATATCTCCTTATGTTTGCACTGACTTATTTATAGATTTGCTTGTTTATATGAAATTTTATTTTTGTAGATGTTAGATAGCAAAGGTGCATAAAATGAACATAATTTCTTTAACCAAGAACCTCCGTTACACTTCAAATTCTAATTCGGAATCATGAGTATTATTTTGCTGTTGGCTGTTTTTTTCACTTCACATTGTTAAACATGGCCAATGCTCCGGGTACTTTTATTAGGTATCTATTCTGTTTCATGTTTCTTTTTTCAAAATTTTGAACGTTGAGTAATGGAAGAAAATCTCAACTTGCTTTTGAAAGGTTCTTAAAAACCAAGAATTTTCAAAGGAAATAACTATCAATATAAAATGCTTGTTTCTATTTTTAGTATGAAGTTTTATGAGAAATTGAAGAGGAGAAAAGTGATTGCAGCACTTTATTGCTTTTATCATTTGTCTTATAAAATAGGGTAAGGGGGGTCTCCACTTCCCTTCCCTTCCACTTTTCATCTCGATCATAAGATTGAAATTTTAATGGTTTAGGTTTCATATTTATAAAATTATAAATAAAATGTTAAATTTTAAAAAGAAAGTAAAATAAAACTACTAAATTTTAGCTAGAATAATTCAAAAAATACTAAAAATTACTTTCTAAAACATGAAATCTGAACAGTTAAACTTTCATTCTTAATAGTTGCAATGAGAAGTAGATGGAAATAGAAGGGAAGGGAAGTGAAGAGACCCTTTACCCCACATGTGATGAATTAAAAATTCCTTTATGTTAACTAATAATGATATCAGATTAATTTGATAGTTTATGATGTAGTAGATGAACCAACATGAAACTGATGAGCTGGACAAATGGACTACGTTTTGACTATTTTATATTCAAATCTTCCCCAGGGGCATCGATGTAATTAGCTTGGTCATGTGTGTGTGTTTGTATTCTGAAAGGCGAAAACTTAGCATCTAAAATGTGGGTGTTTATGTCAAATGATACTTACGGTGGCATTTCTATGGTCAATAGTGGCAGATTGACTTTTACGATGAATGCAGATATGAATTTGATGCCAGCGTTGTCACCAAAGTTGGGTGATCTTCCTGTTAGGCCATGTTTTAGTGTAATGCTGGCCTTTGCAGAACCTCTAACCTTAGTATGATAGCAGCTATACACCTCTAAAGTTATCATTAATAGTGAATGAAATCAGTATGGCTTGTTTGATTTCCTTATTCACTGCATGATTGGTTTTGGCTTGGCCATTTTCTATTTCCTTCTGTATACGTGGCTTGCTATCGAAATTGAAAATTGAACTTGGTAGGGAAGACGGGACCTGTCCGTGTAATTATTGTAGTTAATGATACTAAAACAAAATAATGGCTTGACTAGGTCTTTTAAATGTATACTGAAACATAGTCTTCTGTGAAACAAATTCAATTGATGGTTTAAATTTTTCAGATACTCTTCAAAGGCTTCTTCATTGAGAATTCTAGCACTTTAAGGTGGGCTCATTGCGAGAGCAGCAAGCCAGGCCGTTCTACTCATAGGTATTTGTTTAATCTTCCATCATTTTCCATTAATCTATAACTTATTGATTGCCAGTGGCATGTTTACTTTACAGTGAAAGGTGGGTTCTTCATTCAACAGAAGAATATGCAGAGGACATAATTGCTCAAACTGGACTCAAGAAGCCATCAGACACAACACTAAAAAAAGTGGCTAATGAGTTTTTCCAAGAATCTCAAAGCACAGGACTCGACATATCTCAACCCCTTTTTAAGAAAGTCCATAGATGGTATGTAAATAGGAGTCCTGTACTGCTAATTCTTGCAACTTGGACATATGCGTCACATATCCAATATTTGGTAGGCTTGGACTGGAGTGTCTTAAGAAAAGAATCGTGAAAAGGGCGTATTTGGATTGAGGAGAATGGGAGAGAAAATTCGATTTAAATATTTTCCCAACTTCAAATCTAACTCAAATCTGACTTTTTCCTTCATTCTTCTTGATTCAAGCATACCATTAAGTCGATATTTGTACAAGTTCAAATCAACATAACATTTTTCTTACGAAATCCAGATCTAAAGCATATCCCTGTGGGAATTTGTGCAGTTCTTGAGTATCTGATATAGCCGCTGGTTTTAAACAGACCTATAAAAGGAAAGTCAAGGGGACAACCAGGTCAGATAAATGAAACAGTAGAATGGCGGTGGACTTAGTCTAACTTCAGGGCTACTTTTGTCCTTTTATTACTGCTGCCTATATTTTGACTCGGCTGTGTTTTTTTGGGGGGGGGGGGTTTGTAATTTTGGAGAGTGTTGGCTTTAGGAAGGGATTGGCCTCTCGAACACCAGTGAGGACCTTGCTGTAGCTTGGTTGTTTATTTTATATTTTGATTTGTAAGCTTATTAGGGGATTAGGATTTTGAGCGGAACTAGCATTCGATTCTTATTTTGTAATTTGGTTCATATTTCAGTACTGTATTAATAAAAATCTCAGGATTTCCCCTCACTTGCTTCGTTCGATTGTTATATTTTCTTGATTTATCAGCTTTTGTAGAATGGGCCCTATCAGTATATGTGTTGGAAAGATAGGGAATGGTAATAATTTATTTTCGAAGTCCATGGATTGGAAGCATGTAAAATGTGAAAAATTTTGATAACTTAAAGCTCACTTGTTAGTTATGAAAACATTATATAAAGAATCCATGGAATGAACTTACTGCATTTTAAATTCCTTGCATTGTGAAATCCCTATGAACAAGTCCTGAGGGCATTATGCAAATAGAGACTGATTCGCTTTTCTTTTCTTTGACAGGCTCTTATATTGTGTCCACTGAACATGAGAGACTCTTCTCCTCATGTTGTCCAATTGCTAAGGAAGGCCACCACTTTTTCCCTTTTAATATCAGAAGCAAAGTAGCACATCCAACTGCTCAATGTTCATTCATAAGTACAACTCCCATGAAATTGATTGCCAAGAAGGTGGTGTGCTTTTAGTGCTGCTCAAAACCTATCTTCCTCACATTCTGAGATTTTGTTAGTCTTTTAAAAGTTGAGTTTTTTAGCAGATATTGTAAGACAATAACTTCCCTTCTTTCTTGAGTAAAATTCTAGCTGTTTGGGGTTGCACTAGGATGTAATGGCATCACTGCTGTAGATAGTTTACTGGTGTCATGGTTTCGGATTGTAAAAACTTGATTCCCTTCTTCATTAAACTGTGGTTACTTACCGTGGATAGAGATTCTCTTGTTTTATACTTGAGAAATGAATACAAGACTTTGAAATTTGTGTCCAAATTTTTTCATGGTGAGTGATTTTCTCACCTTATTAAGCAGTTTTCTTGTTTAAATCCTTTGTCAGAAGAACTTTATTTGGAAAACAATATTTAATCGATTTCAACTTCGCTGAGAAACTCTAATAGAAGTGCGATATTCACAGCATTCAACTTTGTATATAGACATGCGATTCTAGCAGATTTCTTGAAGACTATGGTATGAATAAACCAAGTGATTTATTCAAAGTAGAGTAAGTGGTTGTTTTAAACCATTTAGCTTTAAGAAACTTCACCCACCATCCGCCTAAATTCTCATTCAACTAAGTCAACCGATGGGTAAAAATCTATACTAGCATTTACTGATTCTGGTTTACGGCCATGACTGTGAGAATTATATTGTATTGTATTTGGGTATGCATTCCTCCTTGTTAGGAGCATTATCATACTTTCTTGGGAACAAGACGGGGGAGTTGTTAAACTTTGAAAAGTTTAAAAGGAAATAACAGTTTTGACAATGTGTAAGATGGAGACTTCAACTTATTTTATTTTCTGTGAAGTGATAAAATTCCAACATAAGCCCCAAAAAAAAAATCAGATTTTGATTATTAGAGTTTTCTGTTCTATTGTCTTTTCCCATCTCATGATAGTCCTAGTGGATTTTAAAATTTTTTTTGTTATAATTAGGAATTTACTTGGGACCACAATGGCCTCCTTTTTTGAAAGTAATAATTAGGCGCTCTTTATTGTTTGCTCTTGGTTCGTAGTTTAAGATATCCAAATAAGAACAAGCCTTATTGGACCTGAATGGCTTGTCTAACTACCCTTCATTGAAATCTTTTTTCTTTTTTCCCCCACAATGACTTTTTTTGCTTTGAAAATGAATTACAATTGCACTACTTCTTAACCACAATATCTTCATATTTGACGTTTATTTAATATAAGAAATATCAAATATTCATTTCATTAATATAAAATAAAACATATTTTTTTGCCAACCAAATAAAAAAATTTAATAACACATTTCAGTAAAATTTTCACTTAAAATTTTCAAATCACACATTTTAAATTAAAGACTAGTATGACAGTATTTAACTGCAAAGTCATAATTTCAATTTGCTGATTAAATTTATTGAGTCAACATTTTTTAAACAAAACTAATCATGTTAATATTAAGGAATTGAAAAATTATTTTAAAAAATTTTAAGAAATTAAACTGAAACTTGATACAGATATAGATAACCAAACTTATATGTTCGCATGAAAATATGTAATTTTAGCTTATAAGATGTTATGACTCTCCATTGAGTTGTCTATCACAATGCATGGTGGTTTAGGCGTTGAGCACAATAATAATTAATGCATAGTCTAAACACATAATGTCAACGAAATTAAACAATGAAATGAATAAATTTGGTAATTAGATGTTCCTTTTTTTTTTCTTTTTTTCTTTTTGGTTGCCAGAAGTGAGATGTTAGAACTGGAACCTAAAAGTCTTCATTTTGATCGATATTTTGCCGCAGTCTAAACGCAATCTTCATTTTGATCGATTTTTTTCCGCACAATAAAGTCTTCATTTTGACCTTGAGCACAAAAATAATTAGTACACAGTCTAAATGCACAAAGTCATGAATTTGATTAACCAACTAATCACTGTATAGTCCTGCGGTACTTAATGTGAATCCTAATTAACTAATTACAGTAGATTAGGGTTGTTAATTAAATTAATTAATATGACTTTTTAAAAAATACTTTAAGAATCTTCCTTAATTTCCCCTTCCTTTCCTACTTGATTATTATTGGGGAGACATTAACAAGATTAATTTAGTAAAAAGATTGATAAACTCGTGAAATAAGTCTTACATATAAGATCAGCATCAACTCTTCAATTTGTATCTATATTAAAGACCGGAGGAGTAATATTTATTCGAAATGACATTATACATAAGTTAAAAATATTATAATTTATTTTTCAAGCAAGAGAGATCTGTGTAACTCTTTTTTTCCAAAAAAAAAAATAAATATTTACGAATAATTCACGGAAAGATATATCAAATTGAATCATAATGTTTTTATACATAAATTCATATATAAAAATAATGAGTAAAACTCCTATAAGCAGTTAGGGGAGCACATGAACAGGCCACGACCTTACTTGATATCTACATCGAAAGATGAGTTGCAACCCTGTTCCCTGACCTTGTCCAGGACGATGTCGCAAGTCTTTGAAATTAAACTCACCTAGAATTTTTAAAGTGAAAAATAACACTTTTATAAAAAAAAATTTTCAGAACTACAATATCTCATATTTAACATTTATTTATATAAGAAGTAGGGTATCAACCACTCATTTCATTAATAAAAAGAAAATAAAGGTTAATATTCTTTTTAATCTTCAATGAAGTCAAAGTTCAAGATTAAAAACTGCATTAGTTTTTGTTTACATAAATGTTTATAATAAAAATATATAATTTCAGCGCATGAAAGATGCGGAATCTCCATTAAATCGTAAAGCACAAGGCCCGGTCGCTTTGAAGTCCGTGCTGTGATGGATATTTTCTTGCGTGGTTGACGGGATGAAGATGATAATGGAATGACTAATACGTGGTCCAAAACACTTCGTAATGTCAAAGAAATACAGTAATGGAATGAACTGGGAACTCGAAAGTCTTCATTTTGATCGATGTTTTGTAGCGTGGTTGACGGGATGATAAAAAGTAAACGCATTTTGCCATTTTCTAGCCACTCACAAAAGCCACAAAGTCACACGCTCCTTGCACTGCAATAACCTTCCCCACTTTCGCATTTTCATCGCGTTCTTTTTCGTTTTGCGTTTGCACAAGCACAACATCTTCATCTATGGCGGGAGCTTTGGTTGGCGGTGCTTTTCTTTCTGCTTTTCTTCAGGTAGCTTTTGATAGGCTGGCTTCTCGGGATGTTCTGGACTTCTTCAACAAACCAAAATTGAACCAGACATTGCTCAATAAGTTGAAGATCGTGCTGTTATCCATCGATGCCGTGGTTGACGATGCAGAGCAAAAGCAGATCACTAATCCGAAGGTGAAGGACTGGATTGATTTGGTTAAAGATGCCGTGTTCGATGCTGAGGATGTCTTGGATGAGATTGATTATGAAATGTGCAAGCGCAAGCTGGAAGCCGAACAAAGGAGTCGAACCACCGCTATTGGCAAGGTACGAAACTTCTTTAGTACTCCTGTTAGTTCATTTGAGAAGGAAATTGAATACAAGATGAAAAACGTCCTTGAAAATCTAGAATATCTTGCATCTCAAAGGGACATATTAAGATTGAATGAACGTGATAGTAGCGGTGGATTGAGAACTGCTATACCAGATAGACCGCCAACTACATCTTTAGTGGATGAAGACGGAATATATGGTAGAGATGATGACAGAGAAACCATCATTGAATGGCTTCTGTCAGAAAAGTATAACAACCAACTATCTGTGATTTCTATAGTGGGTATGGGTGGTCTGGGTAAAACTACTCTTGCCCAGCTCGTATATAATGATAAAAGGGTGATGGATGGATTCAACCTCAAAGTTTGGGTGTGTGTCTCTGATGAGTTGGATGTGTTGAGGGTAACACGAACAATTTATGAGGCAATCACTGGGTATAAATATGATACCAATGATTTAAATATGCTTCAAATTAAATTGAAACAACAACTAACTCAAAAGAGATTTCTCCTTGTTTTAGACGACGTGTGGAATGAAAATTATATGCTATGGGAGGCCTTGCAATCACCATTTAATCATGGGGCACTAGGAAGCAAAATTCTTCTAACCACCCGCAATAGAAAAGTTGCTTCAACCATGCATTCTGCTGATATACTTCAATTGAAGCCGTTATTAGAAGGAGATAGTTGGTCATTATTTAGCAAATACGCATTCCATAATGGAAATGATCTTTATGCAAACTTTGACCTTAAAGAAATTGGTAGAAAAATCAGTAAAAAATGCAAAGGGCTGCCTTTGGCTTTGAAAGCTATTGGGAGTCTCTTATACACAGAATCGTCTCGTGAGCAATGGAATGAAATTTTGGAAAGTGAGATATGGGAAGACAAAAGCAATAGCAAGATTCTCCCTGCTTTGAGATTGAGTTATTGCTACCTCCCCTCTCATCTCAAAAGATGCTTTGCTTATTGTTCAATATTTCCCAAAGATTATGATTTTGATAAGGAGCATTTAATTCAGCTATGGATGGCAGAAAATTTTCTGACATGTGCTCATCAGAGCAAAGATGCGAGAGAAGTAGGAGAACAATTCTTTCATGACCTATTATTGAGGTCACTTTTTCAACGATCACCAGTAGATGAGACTCGTTTCGTCATGCATGATCTTATTAATGATATGGCAAAAGTTGAATATGGAAAGTTTTGCCATAGGTTGGAGTTAGATGATGTAAATAACTTGACAGAAATGACCCGCCATATTTCATTTTTGAGAAATACTATTAATACATTCAAACAATTTGAGGTTATACACAGGGCTAATAAATTGCGCACTTTCTTGCCTCTGTCTATGCAAGGTCATAGAAGTACAAGCTGTAACTCCATTGTTCACTTTATATCTGGCAAGCTTACTCACAATTTGCCATCCAAGTTCACTTGCATGCGAGTTTTATCTTTGTCAGATCATGTCATCATGCAGTTACCTGATTCAATAGGAAACCTCAAACATCTCCGTTATTTGGACTTATCAGGAACTAAAATAAGGAAACTACCTGATTCAATATGCCAACTTTATCATTTGCAAACGCTAAAGTTATGGCGTTGTTGTCTTTTGGAAAAGTTGCCAATGGATTTTCATAAACTCATGAATCTACGTCACCTTGATTTTCGTGAAACTCAAGTGAGAGAGATGCCAAAGCAATTAGATAAATTGAAAAATCTTCAAGTGCTGTCATCATTTATTATAGACAAATTTGGAGAGGCCAACATCAAATATTTAGAAGGACTTGATCTTCATGGATCATTTTCCATCTCAGGATTGCAGAATATGGTTTCTTCCTCGATTGCTTTAGCGGTCAATTTGAGAAGCAAGATACACCTAAAGGACTTAACATTAGAATGGTGTATGGATAACAAAAAATCACCACATGATAAGGACGTGTTGGAGAACTTTCAACTACATAAAAATTTAAAAAAGCTATCAATTGTCAACTATGGTGGTATTGAGTTTCCAAATTGGCTTGCAGATCATTCGTTGTCCGCTTTAGTGTCCCTAGAGCTAAAACATTGCAAATACTGTTTATCCTTGCCATCAATTGGCCTCTTTCCATCTCTCAAGTCGTTGTCAATTATGGGTTTCATAATATAGTAGCTATTGGTCCAGAATTTTGTGGGAGTAGCTCTAATGCTTCATCCCTAGAAATCTTGAGGTTTGGAGATATGAAGAGTTGGGAGGAATGGAAGTGTGAAATTGTGTCACTAACTTTCCCTCATCTTCAAGAGTTGAGTTTAGAAAATTGTCCCAAATTGAAAGGGCAACTTCCTCAACAACTTCCTTCTCTAAGGATGCTAGTAATTTCCAATTGTGAGAAGCTTTTGTCTTCCATTCCCCGGGATCCATCTCTAGATAAATTGGTTCTAAGAAATTGCGGAAATGAGCAGTTGGAAAGTCTTCCATCATCTCTAAAAGTCCTTGACATTTCTGGAGGCTTCAAAAATTTATTATCAACTGACAAAATTGAGAGTGTCATTGCCAATTGTAACCTTGAAAAGTTGAAGTGTTCTGATTGTCCCCACCTGGAATTCCCACTGTGCTATTTTCATAACTTCATTCTTGAGATGGAGATAAGAGGGAGTTGTGACTCTCTCAAGTCTTTTCCTCTGGATTTATTCCCGAAGCTTCAATCATTGAAGTTGATTGACTGTAATAATCTTGAAATGATATCCATTTCAGAGGGGAATGATTTTTCTAGCAGACTTGTACATACGAAAGTGTCCTAGATTTGTCCATTTTCCTGAAGGAGGGTTTTCAGCCCCCAAACTAGTATTGTGTTGCGTCGATGAATTGAAGAATTTGAAATCACTGCCAGAGAAGATGCGTATTTTCTTTCCCTCTCTCACATGTCTAGTAATAAGATGTTGCCCACAAGTGGAATCATTTTCAGAGGAAGATTTACCATCGAATCTCCAATATCTTGACGTCTTGGAATGCCCGAAACTTGTAGCCTCTCGAATGGGGTGGCATCTGAGTAGCCTTACTTCACTGCATCACTTAGGGATTGGAGAGGTAGATGATGAGTCTCTTCCTGATATTGGACTACTTCCGCCTACTATTACTAGTCTTTCGTTCCATAACTGCCCAAATCTTAGATCATTGGAACACAAAGGTCTTTGCCACTTATCCTCTTTGGAAGGATTGGGAATTCATGGCTGCCCTAAACTCGAGCACCTTCCAAAGGAGGGTTTGCCCAATTCCCTTTGTTTGCTACGGGTTATTGGCTGTCCCTTGCTCAACAAGAAGATCCAAAAACAAAATGGAAAATATCGTGCATTTATTTCTCACATTCCTTTTAGTAGCACTAAAGATGATGGAGTAGCATTAGTAAGTGAGCTTCTCACTCATGAAGGCATGAGTTTTCCCACTATCCATTCTGCATATAGTCGTTAGGTATATATTCACTCCTTTTTTAAAGTTTCAAGTCATGAACATAATTTTCTTTCTTTTGCCTATGTGTTTAAGATTGAAAGATTTGCTTGATTATCCGAATTTCAAATCATAAAAAATCAGCTTTAGTTGTTTGTTACGCAAGTGCTACACATCAGGGTGGTTCCAAGCTTTCAATAGTCATGCTTATTTTGTTGGAATTTTAAATCATAAATAAATAAATAAATATATATCCTTATGTTTGCACTGATTCATTAATAGATTTTCTTGTTTATATGAAATTTCTTTTTTTGTAGATATTAGTGATAGCAAAGCTGCATAAAATGAACATAATTTCTTTAAGCAACAAGCTCCTTCACACTTCAGATTCTAATTCGGAATCATGAGTAGTATTTTGTTGCTTGCTGTTGTTTTTACTTCAAATTGTTAAACATGGCAAATGCTACGGGTATTCTTACTAGGTGTCTATTCTGTTTCTTTTCTTTTTTTTTTTTAAGTTGTGAATGTTGAGTAATGGAAGAGGATCTCAAGTTGCTTCTGAAAGGTTCTTAAAAAAGTGAGAATTGTTAAAGGAAATGACTATCAATATAAAATGCTTGTTTCTATTTTCAGTATGAAGCCTTGCTAGAACTTGAAGAGGAGAAAAGTGATTGCAACGCGTTATTACTTTTATCATTTGTCTTATAAGGGCAGGGAGTATTTCCACTTCCTTTTCCCTTCATTTCCATCCACTTCTCATCTCAATTGTAAGATTGAAATCTCAATAGTTTGATTTCATATTTATAAAATTATAAATAAATTGTTAAATTTTCAATAAATAAATAAATAAAAACTAATAAATTTTAGCCTGAATAATTCAAAAAATACTAAAATCATTTTATAAAATTATTGTCTAAGAAATAAAATCTGAACTGTTAAACTTGCAATCTTAATGGTTGAGATGGGAGGTGGACAGAAATGGAGAGGAAGGAAAGTGGAAAGATTCTTTGCCCAACATTTTTGTGATGAATTAAATATTCCTTTACGTTAACTAACAGTGATATCACATTAATTTGGTAGTTTATGGTTTAGTAGATGAACCAACATGAAATTGATGAGCTGGACAAATGGGCTACATATTGACTATTTTTATATTCAAATCTGTCCTAGGGGTGTCGATGTAATTAGTTTGATCATGTGTGTGTGTGTGTGTTTGTATTCTAAAAGGTGAAAACTTAGCATCTAAACTGTGGGTGCTTTATGCCAAATGATACTTACTGTGGCATTTCTATGGTCAATAGTGGCTGGTTGACTTTTGCGATGAATGCAAGTATGAATTTGATGTGAGAGTTGTCAGCAAAGTTGCGTGATCTTCTTGTTAGGCCTTGTTTTGCTGTAATGCTGGCATTTGCAGAGCCTCTGACCTCAGTATGATAGTAGCTATATACCTTTAAGGTTATCATTAATAGTAAATGTAATCTGTATGGCTTGTTTAATATCCTTATTGACTAGATGATTGGTTTTGGCTTGGCCATTTTCTATTTCCTTTTGTATACGTGGCTTGCTATGGAAATTGAAAATTGAACTTGGTAGAGAAGACAAGAGGTGTCTGTCTAATTGTTATAGTTAATCATACTAAGATACAATAACAGTTTGATTTAGTCTTTTGAATGTATACTTAAAGATAATCTTCTGCAAAATAAATTCAATCTGTGTTTCAAATTTTTCAGATACCCTTCACAGGCTTCTTCATTAAAAAATTCTAGCATTTTAAGGTGGGCTCATTGCGAGAGCAGCAAGCCAGGCCGTTCTACTCATAGGTATTTGTCCAATCTTCTATCATTTTCCATTAATCTATAACTTATTGATTGCCAATGGCACGTTTACTTTAGAGCGAAAGATGGGTTCTTCATTGAACAAAAGAATACGCAGAGAATATAATTGCTTAAACTGAACCTAAGAAGCTATCAGACACAACACTGGAAAAAGTGGCTAATGAGCTTTTCCAAGAATTTCAAAGCATAGGACTCAACATATCTCAACCCCTTTTTAAGAAAGCCCATAGATGGTCAGTATACATCACATATCCAATATTTGGTAGGCCTGGATTGGAGTGTCTTGAGAAAAGAATCATGAAAAGGGCATGTTTGGATTAAGGAGAATGGGAGAGAAAATTTCATTTAAATATTTTCCCAACTTCAAATCTAACTCAAATCCTGCTTTCTTCTTCATTCTTCTTGACTCAAGCATACCATTAAGTCGATATTTGTACAATTTCAAATCAACATAACATTTTTCTTACAAAATCCAGATCTGAAGCATATCCCTGTGGGAATTTGTGCAGTTCTTGAGTATGTGTGTTGAAGATAGAGAATGGTAATAATTTATTTTCGAAGACCATGGATTGGAAGCATGCAAAAGGTGAGAAATTTTGATAACTTAAAGTTCACTTGTTAGTTATAATAACATTATATAAAGAATCCATGGAATGAACTTACTGCATTTTAAATTCCTTGCATTCTGAAATCTCAATGAAAAAGTCCTGAGGGCATTATGCAAACAGAGACTAATTCACTTTTCTCTTTGACAGCCTCTTATATCGTGTCCACTGACCATGAGAGACTCTTCTCCTCATATTGTCCAATTGCTGGGAAAGGCCACCACTTTTTTCCTTTTAGTTTTAATATCAGGAGCAAGATAGCACATCCAACTGCTCAATGTTCATTCATAAGTACAACTCCCATTAAAGTGATTGCCAAAAAGGTGGTGTGCTTTCAGTGCTGCTCAAAGCCCATCTTCTTCACATTTTGAGATTCTGTTAGCCTTTTAAAAGTTGAGTTTTTCAGGAGATATTGTAAGACAATAACTTCCCTTCTTTTTTGAGTAAAATTGTGGCTGTTTGGGGTTGCACTAGGATGTAGTGGCATCGCTGCTGTAGATAGTTTACTGGCGTCATTGTTACGGATTGTAAAAGCTTGATTCCCTTCTTCATTAAACTGTGGTTACTGACCATTGATAGAGATTCTTTTGTTTTATGCTTGAGAAATGAATACAGGACTTTGAAATTTGTGTCCAAATTTTTACATCGTGAGTGATTTTCTTACCTTATTAAGCACTTTTTGTAACACCCCACATAATTATATCCATATATGTGATATACTTCATTTAAAAGTCCATACGTGTTTTTAGCATTTAAAACAAGTTATAATTTCAAAACATTTTTCTAACATAACTTAGCAAGATAAACTATTGAAATCCTTTAGTTATGGCAAATAAAGTTATGACATAGCATATTGCTTGAGGAGCACAAAAACCTTCATGACTCACTCCATCAGTGTATTCCTTTTATTTCTACTAAATCCTTTACTTGAATATATTAATATAAGGAATGAGATCTAACATCTTAGTAACTACTGAAATTTTAATCTATACAAGCAAATCATATATGACAAACAAAAATATGATTTTATGTGTACATATATATATTTGTATATGAAAATCACAGATGTATACATTCAACGTAATTTCATTTTCAATTTAATAATATACCAACATCATTTTCCAATATATAAAAATAATGCAATATGCATCCTCCCTTATATCACCATCTATCGTTATGCCGTTGACTGAATCCATAGGTTAACACATAGTCTAATAGAAACTAATCCATTTTACTGAATTATTCCAAGCTCATCGAAACTGGAGATATATCTGGTCAAAGATATAGAGCTCAAGTTAGAATTATGGCTCCCTTTCTTTGCAAATAAAACAAGGAGGTGTCACATGTCTCATAGCTCTAATGGATCCCCAGCCAAAGGAAACATAGAAGAAGGAGCCCTGAGAAGTGTCATCCACTGTGCATTGAATGATAGCATACCACATGGTAATTTTATATTCATGCAAATCTCCTTCTATCCTTAGCCCAATGATGCATATGTCATATGCAAATAATATTGTATCAGAAGTATGTGCTCAAATACATTATTAAAAAAAGATAGCAATAACATTCCTGTACCATTTATAAGCAGCTTATTATAATTCCATAGCTATCAATATATTTACATATTGATCATAATTAATAGCAATAAATCTTAGCAAAATAGAGTAAGATATCAAAACATTTATTTGAAAAATCAAAATATTATATTTCAGTATGATATAAAATTAGTGAATCCACAATATGATTATACACAATTCACATGTACCCAAGAGAATTTTCAAAGTTACATACTACTATTTAGCTTACAAATATTCACCCAATGATTACTCTAAAATTCTCAAGAGTCTACAACATTGCACATAAATATTTATTAATATAGAACAAAATTATTCTAAAATTATTCTAAAATTCTAAGACCACCCTTGTAAAACCCTTAACCTCATAACATTATAATCTCATCATAAAACCACTACTATGGTAGAAAAGGAAAGCTGTTAAAATGAACTACCATAGTAGAAAGAAATTTGCATAAATTTTAGAAATTGACTTTCAAACTCGGGTCAAACCCAAACTTCGTTGCATGCAACTAAAATCATTCATTAACATCTACTGGACCTCCGAGCCTCCGGCCCGGGTAACAACATACATCACAAACAACCCATTCAAATGGTTTCCAACAACGTAAATCAAAGTTCCACAAACAATAGAAAGGGCCTCTGGCCAATTAAAAGTGAGAAGATACACTTCCTCCGGTTTACAATAAAGCCGGGCAATCAAAATATTTTAAAGGACCCTAACTGTGGCAATATACAACTGGTCATACATAAACAAAGGCTAGAGGCCTAAAGCTAACCAAGCTCAAGCCTCTGCGTCTCTTCCCGAAGGCGCACGCCTAGAACCTTCACCTGAAAACATTGTAAACCACGGGGTGAGACAAACGTCCCAGTCACCAATCTTTCCAATTCAAGGTACTACTAAATAGGTGCTCTGTGTAACATCAGTTATCTCTAACCTATTACTAATCTTTTTAAACTCCAAATTAAATAATACTAACCATGGTAGAAAAGAATCTTAGTATAATATTTGAAAAAGCTACCATAGTTATAAAAAGAAATCTTGATTCGCCAAAAATATTAACCATGATAGAAAAGACTTGCACTAGTTATTCAAAATGTCTATCATGATTATAAGAGTTTTACTAAGCAAGTTGTATAAAAACCATAATTAATACTATTTCACAATAACCGGACCTTGGGCTTTGCAAAGCCCAGAACGTCACAATTCATCTCTAAGCTCATAACATGATATTTTCTGAATAAAATTTGTCCAAACCAACAGCAATCAACTACTTTAAAAAGTCATTGTGGGTTCACAGCTTACAGACCCAAGCAACCCAGTAACAAAAGTAACTAAGACCAAAAGTCTCAAATAAAGCAGAGTATGTAAAAAGAGCTAGATGTGACAATATACAATACTCATCACATGACAAAAAGGAGGCTATACAAGATAAACTTGATAGTTAAGCCTTCACTGTCTTCCTTGACGAACCAGCCCTAAAGCTATTATCTGAAAATGTTAAACTACGGGGTGAGACAAAAGCCTCAGTAACCAACAATCCTACTCATTAGGCATACAAGTAAGTGCTTGAGAGGTGTCAAGTGGAACAGTTACTAAAATCATAACATTCACAATTGTCATATGGTTATATATATATATATATATATATATAGACATATCAAAATACAATATCTTACTCTCAATTCTACCTTATTTCCTCACACCTTATTTCCTCTGATTGAACCCATGGGCTAGTACTGTCCCATGTGACTGGTAGTTCAACATAATAAGCTCACTGATCAAGTGATGTGAATAGGCCAAAATCCACAAAGCACAAGATCGGACCATGGGTTCCCCCTTTAGTCCACTAGCGGGGTGTCATACGCCCTACAACACATGATAGGGCCAAAGGATCAATCAGTGTACATCTGGCGTCCTCCCACCTTATTATCTCTATAATATGTACAAATATTCACCCCCTTATTCTCCCTATAACATGTCTCCCACAAATCAACGTTCACCGTCCCCTCTCGTATTTATACTCATGAGAATAATCATTTACCAATAACATAATAACTTTCACATTTACCAAAATCGAGATTTCAAATTTCAATAATCAACATCAGTCCTCAAACCATTTCTCAATAAATTCTTGTTCCACATGACAAATTTATAAATTCATAATTTCATACTATTTTTCAATAACATAAAGTATCTCAAGGCAATTTCAACAATGATGCCTTTCATTGCTCAAATAATAATTCAATGCCATTTCAAGAATCTCATATAATTCGAAATCACTCACAAACATCATACAATCATATATAACAAGTGGAAAGTGGTTATTTCTCACCAAAGCAATACTAAGGATTACCACAAGGTCAATCCTTTGCTCAACCAATAATTAATCTATACAATTAATATAACCACATATTAATATAAACTAATTAATTAATTAAACTTCTCTATATTATTTAAATTTCTAATCTAATTAAATTTTTTATTCTCAATTCCCGCAACTCTCATAACCCAAAAATTATTAAGTATTTTAGAACAACTTAAAATTTCTAACAACCCAAATTACTTATTTACCACCTCCAAATTATTTACCTTGATAAAAAGAATTTTTCACAATTTCCAAGTATAAAATTACTATATTCTAAATTCTGAAAATCTCAATTTCAGTTTAAACTCAAAATCAAACTCTCAAAAATTCAATAATACTTCAAATATTCATAAATAAATAATCTAATGAAAACTTCAATGGTATAACTACCATATACATATATATATATATATATATATTTCCATAAATAATAAACTTTGTAGCTATAATAATTATTTTAAAACCTCCAGTCACCCAATAAATAAAACTAAACCGATTAAAATCTTAATAATATGTCAAACAACCCAAATAAATTACTTAACTTGAATTTAATCGGTAAAAATATAATATAAATCATATATAACAGATTTTTCATCTAGAAAAACTAATTTAAATACTAAAAACCAACAAATGGGCAAATCTAACCGATTAAAATTAACAACTCATTCACTTCTAAATTTCTATAGTCATCTTTTGTCAAAACTCAATACTTAGATCATATATAAGTTTCAAAATTTTCTCCAATTACTATAGTAATAATATAAATAGGAAGCTCAAAATATACAGGAAATATTCATAAAGAAAGTTTGATAAAAAGAGGTAATCTTATGTACCTAAATTATCTTCAAAGCTTTGCCTTCTCCTTCACGAGGACTACTGCTATGCTTTCTCTATTTCTCTCTCACTCTCTTTCTCTCTTCCCCTCTTTCTCTCACGCATTCTCATCTGCCCCCTACTCGCTCTTTTATCTCCATCTTCCCAACTACCTTTTTTCATTTTTTTTTCTTCTAGCATTAAATCCTTCTCCCTAAAGTCTTCCTTGAATGCCAAATTTTCCACATGCCACTCCCAATTTCCACGCTCCAACTTTTTCCACCCTCAAGTTTCAACTTTCCATCGAAAGTTGGTGGAAAGTTGACTCCTATATATATATATTATATAAATAATAGGATATTACACTCTGAGGTGTCAAGTGGGGCAGTTCACAAGTAATATATAATGATAGCCATTACAAGTCATACAAGTGCAATGATGCAATTCCCGTCAACCATATCCCTCACTTTAGGGGATTTTTAAGAGCTGAACCTGGCCTATCCCTCACTATGGGAGACGTAAGGAGCCCAAAAAGGCCTATCTCTCACTTTGAGGGATGTAGGGAGCCAAAAGGCCTATCCCTCATTATGGGGGACGTACTGAGCCAACCATCATGCATTAATGGAGGCCTTACCACGTGGTAGTAACTATCAAAAACTCTCACCAATTCCCAATTCATGCATCATGCTCAAACCATAATCAAATAGTAATTGAACATTTCATAATTAACTTCTTTCAGTGGCATATCTTTCACAATTCCAAGATTCAATCATCATCAATCGAAACCCCACAAGACGGTTTTCCTTTTTATACATAATATACACTTTGAACATAATTGTTACTCGGAGCACAAAACATAAATCTACTCACAATACCACAGAAGCATGTACTAAGGATTGAAAAGTGGTTACCTCTCGCCTGATCAAGGAATAACAAACTGACAATACGGCCCCGTGCACCAACAAGGCTCACAACCGGTCTATACAAGCACACAAACGCACAACCACCATGTATTAGCTTTCAACTAATAATGTGGCCAAAACAACAATTGGGGACACAAAATTCCTATCTCCCATCAAAACTCTACCCAACTCAAAGGGTATAACTATCAAGGCAACACTCCATGGTCATACAAATCCATTAAAACCTTAATTCTTTTCCAAACGTTAATTAAAATTCATAACCTCAAGGACCCACTATAGGAATTCAACACCCAAACATCCCATTTGAACAATTGGAGTCTTAACAACATTCTAAACCGATTAAACATCCAATTTAACCCTCCTTAACATAACCCAAATCACAAAACTCAAAATCAATCTCCACATTGTCATCCTCAATCACAAACCTCCCAATCTCATAAACCCTAGCTTCAAAAACTCAAGGTTCTCCAAATCCAAGAAAACTACACCGATTAAATACTTAGACTAACCCAAAGCATTCAATTAAACTCAAAACAATCGGTCAAAAACCTCAATTCCATAACAACCTAGAAAACTCTAGGGTTTCACTATAAATCCTTATAAATTCCAAGAAAGAAGATAGATTAGAGGTTAAAATCACTTACTTGAGGTAATGGATCCTTAGAAATGCCCCCTCCAAGCCAGAAATTCAAAACCCTAGCAGAGCCTCTCTCTCTACCTCAGATTTTTCTAATTTTTGCACACTGAACCCCTCCTGCGACTATATAGATTCGAACACCTTCGCCGTGGCGAACTAATCCCGAGAGGGATTACTCTCCTGAAAACCCTACTTCGCCGCGGTGAAAGTTTCCTGAAAGGAAACTCTCGCTTTCCTAGAAAAACTTCGCCGCGGCATGCCCTCACCTTCGCTGCGCCAAAACATTCCCGAAAGGATACTCTCCCCTGAAACTCTCGGTGCGCTGCGGCGTAGTAAAACTTCGTCGCGGCGAACATACCCTGAGAGGAGTCTGTTCACCTATTCCTCCAACATACCTCAAATCCAACCCAAACACCAAGATCAAGATTAAATCGCTAATCTATCCTCAAAATCAACCAAAAGAGGCTATTAAAACCCGATAAAACTCAAGACGTTACAATTCTCCCCAACTAAGGAATTTTGTCCCCAAAATTCAAGCAATCACACAATACACCACACAAACAAACACAAAACACTTACTAAGAAAACAAGCGAGGGTAATCACGTCGCATCCTTTCCTCTGTCTCCCAAGTGCCATCACTAGGACTCATGCCCTTCCAGAAAACTTTCACCAATCGAATGGTCTTATTCCTCAACTGCTTGTCCTTCACATCAAGGATTCTTTCCGGTTCAGCCTGGTAAGTTAGATTGTCATCCAGCTCCACCTCCTCAGGCTCTAAGATGTGAGATGAATCAGGGTGGTACTTCTTGAGTTGGGACACATGAAACACATCATATACGTTGGACAGGCGCGGTGGCAAAGCAATATGATAAGCCACTTCTCCAATTCTCTCCAGAATTTCGAAGGGTCTAAGAAATCTAGGAGATAACTTTCTCGCTTTAATGGACCTTCCAATACTAATAGTAGGTGTGACCCTCAAAAACACATGGTCACCCTCACAAAATTCCAATGGTCTCCTCCTCCTATTAGCATAACTCTTTTGCCGGCTCTGAGCTGTCAACAACTTCTGCTTGATGACCTCAATCTTCTCTGTGGTGGCATCTACCAAGTCTGGTCCTAAAACCGTTCTTTCACTTAGTTCCGTCCAACAGAGAGGCAATAGACATTTTCAGCCGTAAAGTGCTTCATAAGGGGCTATCTGGATGCTGGCATGGTAGCTGTTGTTGTAGGCAAACTCAGCTAAGGGTAGGTGATCAATCCAACTCCCCTTGAATTCAATGGCACAAGCTCTCAACATATCCTCTAGCGTCTGAATTGTCCGCTCAGTCTGTGGGTGATATGTCGTACTGAACTTCAACTTAGTACCCAAAGCCGCATTCACCGCTTTCCAGAAGTTAGAAGTAAAGCGTGGATCTCGGTCTAAGACTATACTCGACAGAACCCCATGAAGCCTGACGATTTCATCCATATACAACTTGGCCATTCTCTCCAAGGTATAATTGACTTTGTATGGCAAAAAGTGAGCAGATTTTGTCAATCTGTCCACCACCACCCAAATAGCGTCATAACCTTCGGGTGTCCTCGGCAAACCTACAATGAAATCCATGGAGATGTTGTCCCACTTCTACTGAGGGATTTCTAGTCCTTGCAACAAACCTCCAGGTCGTTGATGCTCTATCTTAACTTTCTGACAAGTTAAACATTGGAGTACGAAGTCAGTCACTTCCTTCTTCATGTTGGGGCACCAATACTGCTGCTTTAGGTCGTGGTACATCTTAGTTGCACAGGGGTGGATGGCGTAACGGCTTCGATGAGCCTTCCAATATCTCCAAGTTCATAGTCTTGTACTGGGCCATCCTCTAATTCTACCCGAATCTTTGCCAACTGATCATCTTCCCATTGAGCCGCTCGTAAATCCTGATAGAATTCATAATCTCCAAGCACTGCACACAAAGTAGCCTGCTCCGACGGTACAATTGGGATCTCTAATAACTCCTCGAGCAAGAATTGTTCCTTTAAGCTTATACAGAACACATGCACTGCTTTTCTACTCAGAGCATCTGCTACCACATTTGCTTTTCCAGGATGATACTTAATCTCAAAGTCGTAGTCCTTCAGGAACTCCATCCAACGACGCTGCCGGTTGTTCAACTCTTTCTGATCCACCAAGCATTTCAAACTTTTATGGTCACTGAAGACTTCGAACTGGGAGCCATACAGATAATGCCTCCAGATCTTAAGTGCAAAAACTACTGCCGCCAGCTCCAAGTCATGGGTTGGGTAGTTTTCTTCATGTGGCCTCAGCTGCCTGGAAGCGTATGCCACCACCTTATTGTTCTGCATTAGCACAAAACTCAAACCCTTTAGTGACGCATCGGTGTAAAGAACATACAGTACTCCAGGGATCGGAAGTGTAAGCACTGGAGCTGTAGTCAACTTGGTCTTCAGCTCTTGGAACGCTGATTCACATTTCTCTGTCCAAACAAATGGTTGATCCTTCTTGGTTAACTTAGTCAATGGCATTGCAATCTGGAAAAAGCCTTGGATGAACCTCCAATAGTATCCAGCTAATCCCACAAACTCCGTACCTCAGTTACCGATCTAGGGACTTCCCACTTAAGTACCGCGTCTACCTTGTTAGGATCCACTGCTACTCCCTGAGCTGACACCACATGACCCAAGAACTTCACTTCTTTTAGCCAAAACTTGCACTTTGACAGCTTAGCATACAACTGGTGATCCCTCAATATCTGTAGTGCGATGTGAAGATGCTTTCAATGTTCTTCCTCACTTCTAGAATAAACCAGAATGTCATCGATGAACACTACCACAAATCTGTCCAAATAAGGTCGGAAGATCCGATTCATGTAGTCCATAAAGACAGCTGGAGCATTTGTCAGTCCAAAAGGCATCACCAAAAACTCATAATGTCCATAACGAGTTCGAAAGGCTGTTTTTGAAATGTCCTTTGCTCGAACCCTTAACTGATGGTATCCTGACCTCAGATCAATCTTAGAGAAAACTGATGCTCTGACTAATTGGTCCAATAGGTCATCAATTCTAGGCAACGGGTACTTGTTCTTGATTGTGACCTTGTTTAATTGTCGGTAGTCGATACACAGCATTAAGCTACCATCTTTCTTCCTCACAAACAAAACCTGCGATCCCCACGGCGACACACTTGGTCAGATAAGTCCCTTTTCTAACAATTCTTCTAGCTGCTTTTTCAATTCGACCAATTCTGAAGGAGACATTCTATAGGGAGCCTTAGAGATTGGGGTGGTTCCTGGAACCAACTCTATGAAAAACTCCACTTCTCGCTCTGGAGGTAGTCCTGTAACCTCGTCTGAAAACACTTCGGGGTAATCCCTCACCACAGCTATCTGTTCAATTCCGCCTGCCTCATCCTCACTAATTGAAAAGAAGACAATGAAGGCCTGACAGCCCTTCCTCACCGCCTTCTCTACTTGAGCAGCTGACAACAAAACTGGACCACCTAACATTTCAGCACATAAGGCACCTACCGGAATTGTTACCAACCTCCTTTTACAATCAAGGATTGCACCATTGGCCATCAACCAATTCATGCCAATAATCACGTCAATACCTTTCAGAGGTAGACAAAACAAATCTATTGTAGAATCTCGATAACATACATTTATAGTAATGTATTTTGTACTGTTCTTTATTATTCTTTTGGGTGATGCCAAAGGGATAAGTCCAACACATAAACATGATACTATTAGAGTGTCAAAGCATAAGATTTTTCTTGCATGTCCCTGCATCCCAGATCTTTCAAATAGTTATGTTTACTTGTTAGTTATAAAAACAAAATATATCATGAGTCCATGGAAAGAATTCCATGCATTTTGAAATCCCAATGAAAAAATCTTAAGGGCATTATGCCAACAGAAACTGATTCACTTTTCTTTTTTGACAGGCTCTCATATTGTGTCTACTGAACATAAGAGGCTCTTCCCCTCACATAGTCCAATTTCTAATGAAGGTCCCCTCCTTTTCCCTTAACATGAGGAGCAAGATAGCACATCCCTTGCTTAAAGATATATCATGATAGAGAAAGACAGCCCTTCAATTACTCAGCGTTCATTTAGAAATACAACTCCCATGAAATAGATTGCCAAGAAGATGGTGTGCTTTCAATGCTGCTGAAAACCTATATTCTTCACGCTCTGAGTTTCTATTGGTCTTGCAGTACATGTTCTTTTAAAAGTTGAGTTTTTGAGTAGATATTGTAAGCAATAACTTTCCTTCTTTCCTGAGTAAAATTCTAGCTGTTTGGGATTGCATTAGGGTGTCAAGGCCTTAAAGGGCATCGCTGCTGTAGATAGCTTAAATTGTAGTAAAATACCTTTTGTTGGTTAGATATGAAGACCCATCTTCTTTCTTTCATGCTACCAATATCATCAAGTAGATTTTGTAAAAAGCATATCCATGAATCTCTATTCTCTCCCTCAACCACAGCCCAAGCTAATGGAAAATATTAGTCATTAGGATCACGTCCAACGGCCACAAGTAGTATTCCTCCATACGGCCTTTTTAGAAAACACCCATCTAACTCAATAATAGGCCTACATCTCGCTAAAAAACCCTGCTTCACAGTGCCTATACATTCATATAACCTCTTGAAGATGGGGGAGCGGTCTATGTATAGTTGGTCAGTAACTAAAGCAAAAGTTGTCTCTGAGTTGTGCTTTCTCACTTCATTGCAACAATCTCTTTATGGTATTGCTCCTTGAAATCATCATCAATAATTGTCTTTGCACTTTTCCTTGCCTTATATGCCTTCCACACTAATACTTCAACTATATAGTGCTCCCTTAATGAACCAATTATATCAACCAACTTCATGTTTTTATTTGCCTTCATATAATGCACTATTTTTTCTAAAGTCCACTTGTAAGTGGCATTCTTCCCTTTTATGGAGACACCACATGTGTGCTTAGATTGTAATGTCTTCACCCTATATGTCAATTCATCTCCTATTTTACTCACAAAAATTAACCATTTGCATTCTACTTGTGCACACTTTACTCGACACCTCACCTTATCATTTTTCATGAACTTCACTTCATATCCATTGAGTAGGGCATACTCTCTTACTGCATTCTTAAATTGTTGAAGTGAAATGAACTCCATCCCCAACTTAAATTGAAACTCTTTGCACATCTCCAAGGGATTATATTTGGGGTGTTTCACTTTCACCACTAGACCATCCTCATCATTACTTAATCCATCAACTTCATCAATATCCTTTGATTCATAATCAGATAACAAAGCCAAGATGTCCTCCTCTCTCTCTTCAACCAAGTTTCTTTGCTCTACTTCATTAGGTTCAACTATCATCAATTGTGAACTACTAATAACTTCATCTAACACATCACCCACGCCAACATCAACATATTCCCTAAAATAGTCATCATCCACATGTTCTTCTTCACTATCTTCAAAATCACACAAATACGCCTATGCACCATCATCACTCTCCTCCACCCCACTGTTGTCACTAGTGTCACTACCATCACCAATGTAATCAGTCTCTTTCTCTGACTCCATTTGCACCTAGCAACATAAGTGTCTCGTTACAGTATTCTTCTCCACAGTAATACACAAAGAATAATATGATGAGACAACAAATATTAATATTTAATCAAGAGATTGCTTACTTTTTTTTTTTTCCAACATGATGATCACTCGAGTGTAAAAAGCAAGAAAATTCCGGGTAAGGCAAGCCATTGTTACAAATTTCAAAATAGCATCACCCACGATTTCAGTCCAAAACATTTACTAAATGAAAAAGAATGACAGTCACTCAACAAAAACCCAAAGTCTGTGCTACAAAGTATAGACCATATTTGTCATTAACATGTAATTTCAGTCCGGAACATGTACGCATAGCAAACCCATGATTATTAAAAAAAAAAAAAGACAAAGCATATACTATAACCAAAGAATCGAATCATGACTTTTGCTATTGTCATTTACTAAAACAGAACACATTTTATCATTGTACAAGATATGAAAGAATCACAAAAATCAGTCATCTCTTTACTTTCTGTATGCCACCTACAATATAAAACTAATAAGAAAAACTAATCATCAAAGAAGAAACTACAAATAAACATAGCACCGAAGCACTATTGATTATAGAACCAACAATAATAAAAACAGAGCATTCAAAGAGCACACCACCACAGACCATTGCTCGTGCTCTTTTCGAACAGACTAACAAGAAGAATCCTTACCTTTCAACAAAATGAAATGCAGACGACAATGCTTCTGTGAGCTTCACTGACCTTCTCCCACAGTCGCTGGCATCAACTGCACCAGTGACTGCCACGTAAGGCTTCTCCGGCTGTGGGTCTAACTTGACCTAGCACTTTCTTGTTTTTTCCTTCAGCCTTTAACCGTCTTTGTTTTTTTCCCACTCAATCATGTATGTGCATTTTGTTTCAAGTGCGGGTATTGTTTTGTTTTTTTCTTGTTTTTTTAAAATCACAAATCCAGGTTGACAAACTAATCACTAAGCCTTGTTGCCCAGTCAACATGCCATGTCAGCAAATTAAACGGTGTCAAAAGACACGTCAGCATAATTAACACCGTTAACACAAACACCAAGTCCTTTTTAAATTAGAGGGACTAACGGTTTTAAACGGAGTAGACTTGAGGGACCAAAAGCTCTTGTTTGAAACTTCAGGGCCAAAAGCAAAATGAAGGTAAACTATGAGGACCAATCATTGTATTTTCCCTTTAAAACAAAAGTGTTGAAAATATGTTGTATATCACTGAAAAGAGTTGCATCTATTTTCACCTACGATTTAAACAAATTTCAATTATAAATTTTTAATCACGAATTTTTCAGCAATTTCTCCATCCTAAGTAATAGGCAGAATAAGTTGCTAAAAAAACAAGGTAAAAATAAAAACAAAATTATGTTTAGACGGTCTCCTATAAGCGGTCTGCATGTGCCCAATAATCCAAATGGCGGGAGGGAGAACCGCCCGTTATTGCCTTATCTAACCAGAAGGCGGTGAGCAATCGCTCTTTCTTACAGTTATTCCATCTTCCCGATGGCTTCTTCCTTTTCTCACCTTTCAAACACCCTCTCAAACCTCTGTTAGTTCTATTACCATCCTCAAAATGATGTCTTCTTTACATCCTTCATGGTTCTCTTCATTGAAACTCATCTCCCCTGCAAAACCCTCTCTTCTCCTCTCCTCCCCCTTTAAGCCCATAAAAGTTTTCTGTGCTCTCAACCCTGAAAATGCTGAATCTTCCGAAACCACGCCCGAATCTCAGCCCGAACCGGTTGACCCTGTGAAGCTCGCTTTCAGCAAAGCCAAGGCGTACAGAGAATCGCTGAAATCGAACTCTGATTTGAAAGTTGAGCAAAACATTGCTGCGAGTTCGGTTGAAAAATCAAACGGGAATGACGGGTTGAGTTCGGGTCAAAATGTTGTTGATAATGTTGGGCAGAAGGAAGTGCCACCGTCTCTGAAGATCGCAATGGAGAAAGCCAAGAAGTATAGGGAGAATAAAGGGGGCGTGGTTGATGAAACGGGTCAAGGTAATTCTACAGGCATATCTTGTGCTAAGCAGAAATTTCTTGCATTGATGTATTTAATTCAGTGGATGGTTAAAAATGGAAAGCTATGTGTTCCACAGTTTGTAGTTTGCGCTGAAATGTGTATTGGAAAGTTGGATTGGTTCTTAGGATTGCAGGGAGGGAATGAAGGGTCTTCAAGAAGTAATATTGTGGATAATAGTGTTGGTAAGAAGGGACAACTGTCAGTTTCGAAAATGGATTTCATGGGACTTGAATTTGCGGATAAGAAAAATACGAGGGGACTGCCACCTGGATTGGTTCCAATTTCTGACTCTTTCTCAAGAAGTGATATGCCTGAGGTGGAGCTGATTGTTGGGGACACGAGCAAGTTTGATGCTGCAACAACAGCTCCCATGCCTGAGCAAACTGAGGAAGATGAATCAGATCTTTACAAGCCAAAAGTTTCTACTTGGGGTGTCTTTCCTAGACCCAGCAATATTTCAAAAGCAGTATATAATATTTGATACTGAGCTCTCCAATTTTGCAATTTCCTTGATTTGCTCACATTCGGTTCGCTTGTTCAGGAATTGTTATATTTCTCAATTTGCCCTCCGTTTTCCTCCCAAATATCTTGTGTGTTTAATTATTTTCTTTTTTGGGTGTTTTCAGTACGGTGGAGGAAGAGTGATACGTCCTGGGGATGTGCTAGAGACTGAAGAAGAAAAATCTGGTAAAGAAGAACGAACAAGACAATTACTTGCGGCCTACAAGAAGGAAATACGGTTAAGTATTGATCCAAAGATAAAATCTGAGTGTGAGGAGGTAAGATTATGTAATGGCATCTGAAGTATTTCAACTCTTGCCTCACTATCACTGGCTAAATGGATTTAATTTTCTTGGTTGACTTACAAAAAATAAGATGTAGACTTCATTTGTTGAATAGTTTGAAGAAATTCATGTCAATACGATTTCACACATTCGTAAAAGAGATGTTCTTATGTATTCATGAAAATCAGAATCAAAAGGATATCTTATGACATCCAAATTTTGCATTGCAACAAACTTCTACTGACTCACTCTCTATTTTTGTTCTGTGGATTTTTGTCCACATCTTGAGCTGTTTATTATGACTTTGGAGCATAATTATGCCAAATAACATAATGCTTAAAGGCATTGAAGGAAGGTGACTCGTTAATGAATGCTGGAAAGCTGAGGGAAGCATTGCCGTTCTGTGAAAAGGTTATGGAGAAATTAACTTTTAAGGTAACTGCTACTCGCTAAAACTGAAAGAAGTACAAGTTATCTTTTTGCTTAGTAAGTTTGTTTGTCTCCTTCTCGAGTTCACTAAATATACTGAAAAAGAAAACTTCTTATATTAATCATGTCTCTGCAGACTGAGCTGCATGGATTAGCTGCTTTGCAGTGGTCAATTTGTCAAGACTCCCTCAGCAGGTTTCCATAAACCTCCCACTGAGTTTGAATACCAAAAAAAAAAAAAAAAAGAATTTACTGGATCAGTGTTATTCAAATCTTTGTGTTATATGTGTTTAATCCAGCATATTTTACTTCTTCATTCGAGAATTAAAAAAGGTTAATTTATTTCAATGACTAGTACTTATCTTTATATTTCTCTTCAAATAATGCATACCTTGCCTCCATATGTTTCATGTTCTTTTGCATGGAAAGACAAAATGCAAGCACCTAATTCTTTTATTTAGATGCAAAGTGTTTCAATGTGACAAAGGATATGTACCTCCAACTTCTGCTCATTATCCCAGGAAAAAAGAACCTAAACAGGGCCTCTCACCTCATATTTGAAATTCAATTTAGTTGTAACACATTGGTTTAGAAGAGATCTCTGGATATTTTCATTATAGAGAGAACCGGGACTGTCTCTTGGTGGAGGAGTCTTTTATTCAAAAGGAAAATGTTATCTACCAGACCTCCTTACGCCAAAAAAACATAATAATTGCATTGGGAATACGGAGATCTGACCCAGAATTCAAACCCAACTAGGCATTGATACCTTGGGGTTAAGTAAGGTTTCTCAAAAGCCTTGAGGTATGTCATTCCCGAAATAAATTCTTTCCCATCAAAGCGATGTAATTTAAGCCTCAGTGAGGGAGATAATGCCAATTCCCAGGATTTTCTACCTGATGAGAGGAACAATATATGGCCAGAGAAAAACTCGAGATAATGAATATTAAGGATGTTGCTGATTGTGTATACCAAAAGTCTCCTAGCTATGATCATTATATCACATACCATCTATTGAACAAGAGTTGCCTTTTTTATTGCCTTTGACTCTTTGTCATAAGTAGGATCAGCGTTATTCAAATCTTATTTTGGGGCCCTAATAGCCTCTTGATTTGAAAGGCTGGGTAGATGCTCTTTACTTTTTTCTCTTGCCTCGTCTAACAACTTGATGAATTGACAGGTCCAATGAAGCTCGACTTATGTATGAGAAACTCCAATCTCACCGAAACCCCAAAGTGAGCAAGAAAGCAAGACAGTTCGTGTTCTGCTTTCAGGTAATTATTTTGTTCCGCATGGAAATATTGCTGCTTTTTTTTTTGGGGGGGGGGGGGAGGACAGGAAAGCCCCCTGTTTGTGAGATCATATTGACAGAAGTGGGACTCAATCTTCTCCCTCTCTCTTTTTATTTCAGTAACAATATATATTAGGACTTCTTAAAGTAATTAGATCTAGGGAGAAGTATAATCAAGTCCCAAGAAAGAAAAGTAATTACTAAAAATCCTAATAACAACTTAAACAACCTGTAATGACAAGTTTCAGAAGGGAAAATAACAACTTCTAGGACTTATTTTGTAATTATTTTTCTTCTTTGGGATCTCATTGTAATTCTCCCTTAGATCTATTTATTTTACCTCCAATCTCATAATGCATAGTTTTCATATATTGAAAATTAATAATAATTAACTGGTTATAATGAAACAGCATTTGACAATGCACATATTAGCATGCCCAGACTTCTCTGCCTAAGCCCGTCACAAAAATAGGAAACCTTTTGTCTTATATACTTGTTGCCATGCATGATGGGTTGAATCTTAAAACCTGGCAGGCTATGGAAATGATGAAGGTGACAACAGGATCTCCATTTTCACGGAACACAGGCTACCAGAATTATTTTGATGCTTTCATAGAAAACAAGTCTAACTACCCTTTACAAGAAGACCTCAATGTGCAAGAAAGGGCACTAAATCAAGTTCTGCCCTATCTTCTCTTTCTCATTTCTCCCATCTTTATGGTAGTATTTGTTGCCTTGCAGAAGAGAATATAAACAGATTTTTTTTGTATATAGACAACTTCTCTATTGTATATATATGTCACACGCATACAATGTCTTGTTCCATAGTTTTGAGGTTCCAGGGAGAGGAGAATCGGTGTAGTATTCATTTGTATCACTGTCTTATAGATACACTTAATAAATACTGTTAACCCACATCTGTAGAAAAAAAAATACAGCTGATGCTTGCAGCTACTTATTACTATACATAACTACCGCTGTCACCTACTCCCTATAATAGTTTTGGTGCTGTTATGGTAGTGGAGAAGTTAGATCTTCGACATTTCATGGAGTTTAAGAAACAAGTCTCGGTAGTGTCGTGTGAATGTTGATCTACCCCAGTTAGTAGGATAGTCGGATAAGACTTGTTATTATTACTTGCAACTTGTGAACAATGTAGCTTACTATAAGTTTTTTTTTTTTTTTTGGTAGACAGCTTATTATAAGTTTTTATTCGATACCGATGACGACTGATGATTCATCTTGTTAGCACAGAAGAATGGAAAATTGCTGCTGCCAGACTTGGTTCTTGAAAAAGATAGTGTTATGAATATGGTTTATTTGGAACTTGGAAAAGCCTGTTGCTTAAGTTCACACTTCGAATCCATATAAGGTTTTGATACACACACACACATATGTTAAAATATATATTTGGTTCTTTAATTTTGTATAAGATTTCAGTTTGATCCTTTAATTTTAAAAAGTATATTTATAGTCCTTTAACCCTAAAATTATTGGTCTTAAATGATGATTCTTTATAATAATTATAGTTGTTTTGAATATTGAACTTAATATATTAATATTTAATAATGTTTTATCAGCATTCAAGAGCTTAATATTACTATTTTTTGTTAACAATTATAGGGCTAGAGGACTAAAATGTTACTTTTTAAAGTTAATAGAACAAAATGAAATATTGTGTAAAGTATACTTTAACCTATGTATATGTGTGTGTATGAAGATCCAAGTTTGCCCTAAGGCAAATGTATAGCCTCCTATTTGGACTGCATTTTGTTTTCCTCCTCTTTTTGAAAAAAAGGGCAAAATGAAAATATATTAACTCATAAAATGTTTACAAATAATAGAAGAAAACTGAATTAAAACTGAAATTAATAAACTGTGATAAGAAAACCTGATTGGCATTTGACAACATATATGTCAACTTTAGAGAACGTTGAGCTGCATATTCTCTAAAGTGGACATTAAGAAGAAGAAACATGGCTTGTATTTGTTTGAAGCTTAATAGATGGCCTGAATTTGGTGCTTTATAAACATATTTTGATGGTCCTCATCTCATCTCTTGAATGAGTATGAAAATTGTAGCCACTTTCAGGGATATGATTAACTAACTAATTGGTAAAGATGGATTCCAAATCCCACAAGGATGTAGAGAGTCTATGAAATTCAACTGATTCCTATTTATTTTATAAAATAAATTACATTCTTACTAAAAAAAAATACATATTTTCTTTTTAATAATTTAATCCATTTTTAAATCAGTAATTTTTTTTAAAACTAATATCTCTTGCTATACTATTTCAGATCAATAATATCTCATATTTAATATTTACTTATATAAGTATCAAACACTCATTTCATTATATAAAAAAATATAAAAGGTTAATATTCTTTTTTTTTTTTTGATAACATGGTTAATATTCTTTTTAATCTTTAATGAAGTCAAATGTCGAGATTAAAAACCGTATTAATTTTTGTTCACATAAATGTTTATAATAAAATATATAATTTCAGCGCATAAGAGACGCGGAATCTCCATTGAATCGTAAAGCGCAATGCACGGTCGCTTTGAAGTCTGTGCTGGCATGGATATTTTCTTGCGTGCTTGACGGGGTGAAGATGATAGTGGAATGATTAATACGAGGCCCAAATCACTTTGTCATGTCAAAGAAATATAGTAATGGAATGAACTATCAACTCAAAAGCCTTCATTTTGATCGATATTTTGTAGCGTGGTTGACGGGAGGACAAAAAGTGAAATCATTTTGCCATTTTCTAGCCACACTCACAAAACCCACAAAGTCACACGCTCCTTGCATTACAATAACCTTTCCCACTTTCGCATTTTCATCACGTTCTTTTTCGTTTTGCATTTGCACAAGCACAACATCTTTATCTATGGCGGGAGCTTTGGTCGGAGGTGCTTTTCTTTCTGCTTTTCTTCAGGCAGCTTTAGATAGGGTGGCTTCTTGGGATGTTCTGGACTTCTTCAACAAACCAAAATTGAACCAGACATTGCTCAATAAGTTGAAGATCGTACTGTTATCCATCGATGCTGTGGTTGACGATGCAGAGCAAAAGCAGATCACTAATCTGAAGGTGAAGGACTGGACTGACTTGGTTAAAGATGCCGTGTTCGATGCTGACGATGTCTTGGGTGAGATGGATCATGAAATGTGCAAGCGCAAACTGGAAGGTGAACAAAAGAGTCAAACCAGTGCTATTGGCAAGGTACGAAGCTTCTTTGGTGCTTCAGTTAGCTCATTTGAGAAGGAAATTGAATATAGGATGAAAAACGTCCTTGAAAATCTAGAATATCTTGCATCTCAAAGAGACATGTTAAGATTGAATGAACGTGATAGCGGTGCTGGATTGAGAAGTGCTATACTAGATAGATTGCCAACTACATCTCTAGTGGATGAAGACGGAACATATGGTAGAGATGATGACAAAGAAACCATCAATGAATGGCTTCTGTCAGAAAAGTATAACAACCAACTATCTGTGATTTCTATAGTGGGTATGGGTGGTTTGGGTAAAACTACTCTTGCCTAACTCGTATATAATGATAGAAGGGTGATCGATGGATTCAACCTCAAAGTTTGGGTGTGTGTCTCTGATGAGTTCGATGTGTTGAGGGTAACAAGAACAGTTTACGAGGCAATCATTGGATATAAGTATGATACCAATGATTTAAATATGCTTCAAGTTAAATTGAAACAACAACTAACTCAAAAGAGATTTCTCCTTGTTTTAGATGACGTGTGGAATGAAAATTATATGCTATGGGAGGCTTTGCAATCACCATTTAATCATGGGGCTGTAGGAAGCAAAATTCTTCTAACCACCCGTAGTGGAAAAGTGGCTTCAACTGTGCGTTCTGCTAATATACTTCAATTGAAGCCATTATTAGAAGAAGATAGTTGGTCATTATTTAGCAGATATGCATTCCATGATGGAAATGTTCTTTGTGCAAACTCCGACCTTGAAGAAATTGGTAGAAAAATTAGTAAAAAATGCAAAGGGCTGCCTTTGACTTCGAAAGCCATTGGGAGTCTCTTATACACAGAATCATCTCATGATAATTGGAATGGCATTTTGAAAAGTGAGATATGGGAGGAAAAAAGTGATAGCAAGATTCTCCCTGCTTTGAGGTTAAGTTATTGCTACCTCCCCTCTCATCTCAAAAGATGCTTTGCTTATTGTTCAATATTTCCCAAAGATTATGCTTTTGATAAGGAGCATTTAATTCAATTGTGGATGGCAGAAAATTTTCTAACGTGTGCTCATCAAAGCCAAGATGCAAGAGAAGTAGGAGAACAATTCTTTAATGAGCTATTATTGAGGTCATTATTTCAACGATTAACAGTAGATGATACTTGTTTGGTCATGCATGATCTTATTAATGATATGGCAAAAGTTGAATATGGAAAGTTTTGCCATAGGTTGGAGTTAGATGATGTAAATAAGTTGACAGAAATGACCCGTCATATTTCATTTTTGAGAAATTATGTTAATACATCCAAACGATTTGAGGTTGTATTCAGGGCTAATAAATTGCGCACTTTCTTGCCTCTATCTATGCAAGGTCATAGAAGTACAAGCTATAACTCCATTCTTCACTTTATATCTGGCAACTTCACTCACAATTTGCCATCCAAGTTCACTTGCATGCGAGTTTTATCTCTGTCTGATCATTTCATCACACGGTTACCTGATTCAATAGGAAACCTCAGACATCTCTGTTATTTGGACTTATCAGGAACTAAAATAAGGAAACTGCCAGATTCAATATGTCAACTTTATCATTTGCAAACGCTAAAGTTATGGCGTTGTTGTCTTTTGGAAAAGTTTTCAACAGATTTTCATAAACTCATGAATCTACATCACCTTGATTTTCGTGAAACTCAAGTGAGAGAGATGCCAAAGCAATTGGATAAATTGGAAAATCTTCAAGTGCTGTCATCATTCATTGTAGACAAATCTGGAGAGACCAGCATCAAATATTTAGAAGGACTTGATCTTCATGGACCACTTTCCATCTCAGGGTTGAAAAATGTGGCTTCTCCCTCAGCTGCTTTAGGGGTCAATTTGAGAAGCAAGATACACCTAAAGGAGTTAACATTAGAATGGTGCATAGACAATGAAAAATCACCACATGATAAGGATGTGTTGGAGAACTTCCAACTACATAAGAATTTAAAAAAGCTATCATTTATCAACTATGGTGCTATCGAGTTTCCAAATTGGCTTGTCGATCATTCGTTGTCCAATTTAGTGTCCTTAGAGCTAAGGCATTGCAAATATTGTATATCCTTGCCATCAATTGGCATCTTTCCATCTCTCAAGTCACTGTCAATTATAGGGTTTCATAATATAGTAGCTATTGGTCCAGAATTTTGCGGAAGTAGCTCTAATGCTTCATCCCTAGAAATCTTGAGGTTTGGGGATATGAAGAGCTGGGAGGAATGGAAGTGTGAAATTTTGTCACTAACTTTCCCTCATCTTCAAGAGCTGAGTATCGAAAATTGTCCTAAATTGAAAGGGCAACTTCCTCAACAACTTCCTTCTTTAAGGATGCTAGTAATTTCCAATTGTGAGAAGCTTTTGTCTTCCATTCCCTAGGATCCATCTCTAGATAAATTGGTTCTAAGAAATTTCGGAAATGAGCAGTTAGAAAGTCTTCCATCATCTCTAAAAGTCCTTGACATTTCTGGAGGCTTCAAAAATTTATTATCAGTTGACAAAATTGAGAATCTCATTGCCAATTGTAACCTCAAAGAGTTGAAGTTTTCTGATTGTCCCCACCTTGAATTCCCACTGTGCTATTTTCATAACTTCATTCTTGAGATGGAGATAAGAGGGAGTTGTGACTCTGTCAAGTCTTTTCCTCTGGATTTATTCCCGAAGCTTCAATCATTAAAGTTGATTGACTGTAATAATCTTGAAATGATATCTATTTCAGAGGGGAATGATTTTTCTCTAGTAGACTTGTACATACGAAAGTGTCCTAGATTTGTCCATTTTCCTGAAGGAGGGTTTTCAGCCCCCAAACTAATATTGTGTTGCATCGAAGAATTGAAGAATTTGAAATCATTGCCAAAGAAGATGCGCGTTTTCTTTCCCTCTCTCATATATCTGGTAATTAGATGTTGCCCACAAGTGGAATCATTTTCAGAGGAAGATTTGCCATCAAATCTCCAATATCTTGATGTCTTGGAATGCCCAAAACTTGTAGCCTCTCGAATGGGTTGGCATCTGAGTAGGCTTACTTCACTGCATCACTTAGGGATTGGAGATGCAGATGATGAGTCTCTTCATGATATTGGACTACTTCCGCCTACTATTACTAGTCTTTCGTTCCGTAACTGCCCAAATCTCAGGTCATTAGAACACAAAGGTCTTTGCCACTTATACACTTTGGAAGGATTGGGATTTCATGGCTGTCCTAAACTCCAGCACTTTCCAAAGGAGGGTTTGCCCAATTCCCTTTGTCTGCTACGGGTTATTGGCTGTCCCTTGCTCAACAAGAAGATCCAAAAACAAAATGGAAAATATCAGGCAATTATTTCTCACATCCCTTTTAGTAGCACTAAAGATGATGGAGTAGCATTGGTAAGCGAGCTTCTCACTCATGAAGGCATGAGTTTTCCCACTATCCATTATGCATACAGTCGTTAGGTATATATTCACTCCTTTTTTAAAGTTTCAAGTCATGAACATAATTTTCTTTCTTTTGCTTGTGTTTAAGATTGAAAGATTTGCTAGATTCTCTTAATTTCAAATCAGAAAAACTCAGTTTTATTTGTTTGCTGCGCAAGTGCTGCACATCATGCTGGTTCCCAGCTTTCAATGGTCATGCTTATTTTGTTGGAATTTTAAATCATAAATATATATCCTTATGTTTGCACTGATTTATTCTTAGATTTGCTTGTTTATATGAAATTTTTATTGTTGTAGATATTAATGATAGCAAAGCTGCACAAAATGAACATAATTAAGCAAGAAGCTCTTTTACACTTCAAATTTTAATTAGGAATCATGAGTATTATCTTGTTGTTTGATGTTGTTTTTACTTCAAATTGTTAAGTATGGCCAATGCTACGGGTATTCTTATTAGGTGTCTATTCTGTTTCTCCCCCCCCCCCCCTCTAATTTTGAATGTTTAGTAATGGAAGAAGATCTCAACTTGCTTATGAAAGGTTCTTAAAAAAGTGAGAATTGTCAAAGGAAATAACTATCAATAAAATGCTTGTTTCTATTTTCAGTATGAAGCCTTTTTAGAAATTGAAGAGGAGAAAAGTGATTGCCACTTCTCTTCCCTTTCTTTTCCATCCACTTCTCATTTCAATTGTAAGATTGAAATTTCAATAGTTTGATTTCATATTGATAACAAACATTATAAATAAACTGTTAAATCTTTAATAAATAAATAAAATAAAATAAAACTAATAAATTTTAGCCAGAATAATTCGAAATATACTAAAAATTATTGTATAAAATTATTTTCTAAAAAATGAAATTTGCACTGTTAAACTTTTAATTTTAACGTTGAAATGGAAAGTGGATGGAAATGGAGACCAAGGAAAGTGGAGAGACTCTTTACCCAGTATTTTTGCGATGAATTAAAGATTCCTTTACTTTAACTACCAGTGATATCAGATTAATTTGGTATTTTATGGTTTAGTAGATGAACTAACATGAAATTGATGAGCTGGACAAATGGACTACGTTTTGACTATTTTTATATTCAAATTTGTCCTAGGGGCGTCGATGTAATTAGCTAGGTTATGTGTGTGTGTTTGTATTTTGAAAGGTGGAAACTGAGCATGTAAACTGTGGGTGCTTTATGTCAAATGATACTTACTGTGGCATTTCTATGGTCAATAACACTAGATTGACTTTTGCGATGAAGGCACATATGAATTTGATGCCAGAGTTATCAGCAAAGTTGCGTGATCTTCCTGTTAGGCCAAGTTTTGCTGTAACGCTGGCATTTGCAGAGCCTCTAACCTCAGTTATAGTAGCTATACACCTTTGAGGTTGTCATTTATAGTGAATGTAATCTGTATGGCTTGTTTGATTTCGTTATTCACTGCATGATTGGTTTTGGCTTGGCCATTTTCTATTTCCTTTTGTATCCGTGGCTTGCTATCAAAACTGAAAGTTGAACTTGGTAGAGAAGACAAGAGGTGGTTGTCTAATTATTATAGTTGATCATGATAAAATAAAATAACAGCTTGACTTAGTCTTTTGAATGTATACTTAAAGATAATCTTTTGCAAAATAAATTCAATCCGTGGTTCAAATTTTTCAGATACCATTCAAAGGCTTCTTCATTAAAAATTCTAGCATTTTATGGTGGGCGCATTGCGAGAGCAGCAAGTCAGGCCGTTCTACTCATAGGTATTTGTTTAATCTTCTATCATTTTCCATTAATCTATAACTTATTGATTGCCAGTGGCATGTTTACTTTACAGTGAAAGGTGGGTTCTTCATTCAACAGAAGAATGTGCAGAGAACATAGTTGCTCAAATTGGACCCAAGAAGCCATCAGACGCAACACTGAAAAAAGTGGCTAATGAGCTTTTCCAAGAATTTCAAAGCACTGGACTCGACATATCTCAACGCCCTTTTTAAGAAAGCTCACAGATGGTTGACATGTAAATAGGAGGCCCTAAGTGTACTACTAATTCTTACAACTTGGACATATACATCGCATGTCCAATCTTTGGTAGGCTTGGACTAGAGTGTCTTGATAAAAGAATCGTGAAAGGGGCGTGTTTGGATTGAGGAGAATGGGAGAGAAAATTTGATTTAAATATTTTCCCAACTTCAAATGTAACTTGAATCTTTCTTTCTTCTTCGTTCTTCTTGACTCAAGCATACCATTAAGTCGATATTTGTACAAGATCAAATCAACATAACATTTTTCTTACAAAATCCAGATCTGAAGCATATCCCTGTGGGAATTTGTGCAATTCTTGAGTATATGTGTTGGAAAAATAGAGGATGGTAATAATTTATTTTTGAAGACCATGGATTGGAGGCATGCAAAATGTGAGAAATTTTGATAACTTAAAGTTCACTTATTAGTTATAAAAACATTATATAAAGAATTCATGGAATGAACTTACTGCATTTTAAATTCCTTGCATTGTGAAATCCCGATGAAAAAGTCCTGAGAGTATTATGTAAACAGAGACTGATTCGCTTTTCTCTTTGACAGGCACTTAATATCGTGTCCACTAAACGAGAGACTTTTCTCCTTATATTGTCTAATTGCTAAGGAAGGCCACCAGTTTTTCCCTTTTATTCTTAACGTCAGGAGCAAGATAGCACATCCAACTGCTCAATATTCATTCATAAGTACAACTCCCATGAAATTGATTCCCAAGAAGGTGGTGTGCTTTCAGTGCTACTCAAAACCTATCTTCTTCACATTCTGAGATTCTGTTAATCTTTTAAAAGTTGAGTTTTTCATTAGATATTGTAAGACAATAACTTCCCTTCTTTCTTGAGTAAAATTCTAGCTGTTTGGGATTGCGCTAGGATGCAATGGCATCGCTGCTATAGATAGTTTACTAGTGTCATGGTTATAGATTGTAAAAACTTGATTCCCTTCTTTATTAAACTGTGGTTACTTACCATGGATAGAGATTCTCTTGTTTTATACTTGAGAAATGAATATAAGACTTTGAAATTTGTGTCCAAATTTTTACATGGTGAGTGATTTTCTTACCTCATTAAGCACTTTTTGTAACATCTCATATAATTATATCCATATATGCGATATACTTTATTTAAAAATCCATACATATGTCTAGCATTTAAAACAGGTTATAATTTCAAAACATTTTCCTGATGTAACTTAACAACATAAACTATTGAAGTCTTTTAGTCATGACAAATAAAAATATAATATAGCATAGGCTTAAGGAGTACAGAAGCCTTCACACTTACTTCATCAGTGCCTTCCCTTGATTCCTACTAAATTCTTCACATGAAAGTGTTAATATAAGGAATGAGATCTCACTACCAAAAAAACATGTATTTTGTAGAGGTTAAAATATGACTTTTCTAGCGGTTATAACCGCTACAAATGCTACAAATAATATTTGTAGCGATTAGACAAACCGTTAGAAAATCAAGTGCTAGAAAGGGATTTCTAGTGGTTAAGGGAACCGCTACATAGTATGGTCAAAACGCTAGAAAATTTCTAACGGTTAAAATAACCGCTAGAAAAAACAAGTAGCGGAATGGGAATGATACGAAATTTCTAGCGGTTTATAACCGCTAGAAATCTCTGATAAATTTCTAGTAGTTAATTAACCATTAGAAAATTCTGAGCGAAATTTCATTTTGACGGGAAACAAAAATTTTCATTTTGGTGTCAAAAATTTCTAGCAGTTAATAACCGCTAGAAAGTCCAGAGGAAATCAAATTTTTCCTAGAATCGAAATTTTGGAATTGGTGCCAAAAAATTTCTAACGGTTATGAACCGCTAAAAATGTGGGGGGATATTTAAATTTTATGAAATTTATCCCTCTTTTTTTTATTATTTCTAGTAGTTTGGGAACTGCTAGAAAGTTTATTCCATGCCAAAAAAATAAATTGAGATGTTTGATTATTAAAAAATATAATATTATAGATTTAAAAACCATTAAGTAGATTATATAAGAGAATTTTTGTTAATATGTATAATTACTAATGTATTACATGTTATAAATTTGAATTTTGTAATAAATAATAAGTAATCAAGTTATGATTGTGTCAAATGAAGTGAATTAAATTTAATAAGATGGTTGAATTAAAGATAAGATTGTTTGTAATATTGAACCTAAACTGTTATGTTGAGAAGTGCTTGAATCAGTTGAGGAAGGTATGACAAATGTAAAGAAGAAAAATATAAAAGAAAAAGAGAAATTAATATGTTAGTAAATTATAAATAAAAACAAATAAAAGATATTAATATTTATAAAATAAAAATCACCTTACCATATAATAAAGAGAAAAAAACCACCATATGAGAGAGTAAGTAAAAAAAGAGTGGATTATAAAAAAGAATGGGGTGAGGAAGAAAAAGAGATGGGGTAAATGAATAAAGAGGTGATATGGTATTTATAGAGATCAGCGAGACATTTGTAGCAGTTTTTTTGCAGCTTTTGATTCATTTTGTAGCGCCCTTGTATTTTCTAGCGTATAATAAAATCGCTAGTATTTATAGCGGTTTCACAATTTGTAGCCGTTATGTAACCGCTACAAATTGTAATTTTTTACTTTTTAAAAAACTGGGCTAATTTTAATTTATATATATTTATTTATGAAAGGCAAATTTTTTGAATGATAAAAATTTTTGAAACTGCCATTCTTGATCATCATCCTGCTTGAAAAGAGATATTAAAAAAAATTATGTTAGAATTATAATATATTTAGAAAAAAATTAGTAATTAGTAGGTAATTATTTAAATAATTTAAGAAAAGACATATACCTGATAATTGTCAAATTATCGTCTCCTTAAGGAAAGAAGTTTTCAAAATTCGGGGGTTGGAAGGGTTCGCTGTCGTAAACAATGTCACTATCACCCATATCATAAAGATCCCGTGGCTTGAGGTGAACAACGATATTCTAGTCTTTATGATTCTTGTCCTCAACATAGTAAACCTGGTGTGCCTCCGAAGCAAGAATATATGGTTCATCATCTTTAGATTCCTTTGTATGAATAAGTCTTGAGAAATTAACAGAGGTGATGCCCAAGTGGTCAGTAGCGAGTCCCCGTGAAGTTGTCGTATTTGCCCAAGAGCACTTGAATAGAGTTACGGTAAAAAGCTGGTAACTCAACTCAATGATGTCAATTAGCTTTCCATAATAAGTGACGCCTCCAAAGCGCATATCGCCATCACTGCTGCTAGCATAACATCTCATCTTGAATGTCCCGCAAACTCCAGAGTTTTGTATGAGCAATCCCTGATCACGTCCAACCGTACAGAACTTGAAGCCGTTAACATTATACGCGGTAAACCTTCGTGCATGGTCTAACAAACCGAGAGAAAGAGCTTTGAATTCATCTATGTATGGGCTGTTGTCATTACGTATTCAACGTGTAAACCAACCAGGAAACTCTTTGTGGACTCTTTTATCAATGTCAGCAGAACGCGCACGCCCTTGTAGCTACCGCCTGAGGTAACTTCTAAACTCACTACAGTGAAGTGTAATTTGTTAGAAGAGTCAGTGAGAAACAAATATAAAGTGTAAAAGTTAGTGACCTTATATAATACTTACTGTATGAAGGGTTCAACTTGGTTGCAATTTATCAAAACATGTCTCTGTGCTTGGAGTTTCTTTATGGGAGTGAGTCTGAAGAATTCATATCCTCCAACTAGTTTCCTGATAAAACCCAATTTTTATGAATTTTATCCCACATTAATTTAGGATTTAAATGATAGTTTTGAGCTTAATTGGATTTTTATGCATTATTGAATTAATTGGTTGATTTTTGGATTTTGCATAAAAATTGAGATTTTGGATTAAAAATATAGATATTTTGTGATTTCCTATTTTTGACTTGGAATTAATTTTTCTATTTCTTTGAAAACAAGTCTCATATTTTTAGAAAGATTTGCAATTTCTTGCCTAATTTTTGTGCACATCTGATATTTAATTTTTGATTATATTTGGATATAATTTACATTAATAAATGCACTTAAATTCTTGTAGGCCAAGAAAAAGCATATAGGAAATCCAATGATATAAGATTGTTTCTTGGAATTTAAGCACAACCTAATAACTAATATCAAGTGGGTCAATTAATTACTAATGAGCTTGAGCTTTGGGTCCAAAGAAAATTTCCTTTTCTCCCATTAAAATATGCCCCTCATTCAATAGTCGAAAAAAGACGCTCACTCTCTCGCCATAGGCACAATCAAGAAAAGCTCTCTCTCAACGGTCTTCATCTTCAACGCCTACTCCATCGCCCACTCATCAAATATCCATTATTCTCATCCCTCCAATCACGCCAATTGTTCTTAATCATCCACCCAACGTCATTTTTTTTACTCATTACGTCACATGTCCATGAGTTGCACTAAGGAGCTTGGAGAAGGAGATATATTGATGGCAGCTTAAGCTTGTTAGGGAGGCAACTTGGGAGGAGCATGGAGGAGACTTGAACCTTAGGTTAGCACTTGAAAACCATAAGAGAGTGATATTCCATTTATCTTTTTAGTTCAAGGATTTGAGATTATTTAGTTTTAAATAATTTTAAGTTGTAATTTTGTGAGACAATTTAGTTCTAGATTGTCATCTTTATACTTGGATTGGATTGATATTTGGATTTTATTTGTGTTGAGACACTTGCTGGAATTTATATTTTTGAACCTTTGCATTGTTAATTGAATTTATAATTGAGTTTTTATTATGAGTTTAATTATCAATGTGGTTTGAATTGCAAAATTTGGGTTCTTTTACCTCTTAATTGTTTAATTAAGTTGGTTAATTGTCTAATTGTTCAATTGGATAATTTCAAACATAATTTCCAGAATTAATTTGAGTTATTTTCATTGGTTTTAATAAGTTTAATTAACCAACCTCATGCTGTTATGAGTTCTCTAATAGTTTAAGGGTTTTTGAAATTGAGGGTTCCCTTTGTTTCAAGTAGGTAATTAAGTTTATTAATTCCACTCTCTTATCACTTCCCTTTGGTCTAATTAACTAATTAAGGTTATGAAGCTCAGATCTATGCAAATCCTAAGTTGTCCCCTCTACCTTACCTGAAGAGAACTTCTCCATTTTTACTTGTTAATTTTCTTTGCTTCCTGATTAATTTTCTTCATTTATCATTTTAATTTTGTTTTCTCAAAAAAAAAAATCCCCCCCCAAAATTGCATTGCATTTATTTAGTTTAATTTAATTTTCATATAGATTTTAGGACATTTGCATTTTCCATTTAGAATTAGAATTTTACATTTTAGTTTATGTCCAATTTATTGTATTTTTTTTATCACCTAAATTTTTACCTAAAGAAACCCATAAATTGCTCCTTGGAAGTAATGACTTAGGTCGATCTTGAACTACAAATTAATTGAGACCTAGTTTAATTGAGTGCTTTAACGACAAAACATCATCATTTCCCGACAGGAGGAAATAAAGTTGACGCGGAAGGACCAAGAGGAGAATCATCTACGTGACGCGGGCAATTAAAAGATGTCTCCATGTCATCAAAGTACCTTGAACAGAAAGTTAGGACCTCATCTCTGGAATAACCTTCTGCTATTGACCCCTCAGGTCTCGTATTATTCCTAACATATGATTCTAATTTTTCCAAGTACCTACAAGTTAATAGTCCATTAATAATTGCGAGCAAATGAAATAAAAATGTGAAATTTAAAGAGGCGGCCGGGGATAAAAGATAATTAATTGTACCTCTCTATAGAGTACATCTATCGATAGTGAACTGGGCCAGTAACCTTTGCTTCTCGAATAAGGTGGACAGTCAAGTGAACCATAACAGTGAAGAATGATGGAGGAAATATCATCTCCAAGTGATAAAGTGTAAGAATTATTTTATTTTGCAGCTGATCAAGCTCTTCCACTATCAAGACCTTCGCACACAGCTTCTTGAAAAATGAATACAATTCCACCAAAACCACTAATACATCAGAAGGAAGTGTGTTTTTTAAGGCCAATGGAAGTAATTGTTGCATTAGAACATAGGAGTCATGACTTTTTAACCCAGTAACCTTTTGAGCCTGGAGATCGATACACCCTGAGATGTTGTTAGAATATCCATCTGGTACTTTCATGTTCTTCAGCGTCGAAAGGAGGATATCCTTGTTTTGCTTCGTCAAGGTGAATTTAGCTGGTTGAAACTTGTCGTTTTCATCAGGCCAAGCCTCTTCACGAATTCCCCATGCCCGTAAATCTTTTCTAGTTACGAGATGGTCTTTGGACTTTCCAGCTTCGTTGAGCAACGTATATAGCACATTATCGCACACATTTTTTTCAATGTGCATAACATCCAAACTGTGTCATAGCAAATTAGATTCCCAATAAGGAAGAGTGAAAAATATGCTTCTCTTCTGCCATTATATAGGTTGCGTATCAGATGTCCCACGAGATCATCGTCCTAGTCATTCGGGATCCACATTCTTACAAAACTCGACATTAACATATTCTAATTGCCGTAAAATATCCACACCAGACAAAGTAATAGGAGGATCTCTCTTCTCTTGTTTCCCATCAAAGCAAATTCGTTGCAATCTAAATCTGTGCTTGGAATCGAGGAACCGTTAATGTCCTATGAAGCACCACTTGCGACTATATGGAAAGCGACATGGCACGAAATCAAAATTGCACTCAGGATAGGCCAACCCAATATGCATGTTCCAGCCAGACAAAGTTCCTAAACCGAGAAAATCACTTATTGTCCACATCAAGGCTGCATAGAGATTGAATAGTCGCTTGTCATATGAGTCACATACCTCAACACCATTTGTCCACAAGTCGATCAATTCGTGTATCAACGGTTATAAGTATATGTCTATATCATTTCACGGTGCTTTCTTGCCAGGAATAATCATGGAAAGCAAAAAGGAGTTCTGCTTCATGCACATCTAAGGTGGTAGATTGTATGGATTTAACACCACCGGCCAAATACTGTAACTTGTGCTCATGTTTCCGAAGAGATTGAGACCATCGGTTGCCAACACAAGACATACATTTCTAGGATTACTGGCAATGTTTGGAAATTTCACATCAAATGTTTTCCACACCTCTGAATCTCGTGGGTGCCTTAACTTGCCATCTGGATTTTCCTCAATCACATGCCACCTCATGTGCTGAGCCATTTTTGATGATATATACATTCTTTGCAACCGCGATTTCAAAGAAAAGTATCTAAAGAAATAATGTATTAAAAATTTCAAATATCAAATATTTAAATACTGAATAAGTAACACATCATAATCAATTGTATTGAGAATTTCAAATATTGGATATTTAGAGACAGAACAAGTAACACATTATAATAAATTGTACCTGAGAATTTTGGCTGGTCTCTTTTTCTGCTTTTTTCCCTTCCATACCGACTTATAGCGAGACGTCTTACATCTCGTACAAATTTTCTTGTTTGCATCATCTCCTCAGTACAACATACAGTCATTTGAGCATGCATCTATCTTCTTGTAGTTCAAGCCAAGCTTGTTAATAATCTTCTTTGCTTCATAAAAAGATGGAGGGAATTTAGCTTAGGGAAAATTCCAATAGTATGGGCATCGCCTTGTCAGTCATACCACACAAGCATTTGATATGATACAACCTCACCAAGAATGACAACTTAGAATACTTTGTGCACCTAGAATAAAGAGGCTTGTTAGCTTTGCTCATGAGGTCAAAAAGTTCCCGAGCAGTTTCGTTTCTAAGAAACTCCGGTTGAGGCCCCTCTACTTCATCTTTGTTGGGATCCTCACTTTCATGAATGCCAAAAGCATCACGCACAGCATCGTTCATGGTATCGGCTTCATCCACTCGAACTCCCATCCATGAAACTACTGGAACTAACTCAGCAACCATATCTGGTCGTTCCCCATATCGTTGCCAAAGTACATACTCTCATAAGAAGGGCTTAAAGATCAAATGTTCTCTAACAATATCTCTGGGATGCCACTTTTTGAAATTATATTTAGGACATGGACACTGAATCTTACCATTTATGGCGGCATTGGCGAAAGCAAAATCCAAGAAATAGTTTAGATTAGCCAAGTATTGCGAAGTCGACCGGTGCAAGTTGATCCACGACCTATCCATCACTAATGTTGCTCAAATTTCGTGAACATATGACATAGGAAGCTCAAAGAGAAGTTAAAATGAATTTTAGATAGAGTTCTTCAGCTTATAAAGCAGGCTGCCAACGGATACGTAACGGTCAAATTTTTGAAGCAGTTCTAAACCGCGAGAAATTTCTAGCGGTTTTAACAGCTAGAAATTTAAATTCAAAAGCATTTTCTACCGGTTATATATTTTCCAGCTGTTTAAAACCGCTAGAAGTTTTGAGCCGTGACAATGGTTATATATGTTCTAGTGGTTTATAATCGCTAGAAATTTCGAGCGAGGAGGAAAATTTGAATTTCCGGTGAATGTTCTAGCGGTTATTAATAACTAGAAATTTTTAACATTTTTGAATTGTTAAAATTTTTGAGTTTTGTAGCGATTTATAACATAAATTAATATTTATTATATTAAATTTTACAAAATATTAAAATAATAAATAGGTATCAAAAGGTATCAATAATATATGTATGCATAAAATTTAAAAAATTTCATGATATGTTAAATATTAAAATACATATTCTAAGAATGAATTTTAATGTTAAAAGAATATATGTTTAGCATGTTTTATGTAGTGTAACAATATATTAAGTAATACTTGATATAAATAAAATTAACGAAATAAATAATAAAAGTAAACAAATAAACATACAATTTAAATAAATATCCACATGAAACATAAGATAATAAAATCCAAATCCAAATAAAATCCAGCACAAGGAAAATAGGGGAAATCAGGAGTGAGGGGTAGAAGCAGTATCATCGTGATCGTCAGTCGCTAGATCCTCCTGCTGGTTTTGCGGGAGGTGGGCAGGTAGTTGATCATGCTGGGGCTGGACTAGCTGCTGGTCGTGCAGGGGCGAGACTGGTGGCAGGCGTACATCAGGGATCTCAGGAATCGGGATGTTTAGAGCGATAGTGATCACCACATCACGCATGCCCATAGCAGCTGCCTTCAACTGGTCAAGCTGTAACTGGAACTGACGATCACGCTCCTCCATCCTGGCCTCCATCTCTCGCTTGAGCTCTTATCGCAGCTCGTCTGAGGATAAAGAACCCGGCAGCTTCGCTCCTACGCTCATCTGAGAGCTCCTTACAGTGTATGAAGGGCCAGCGCAACCCAAGTGGGGCAACCTAGTTGGTGTGGGTCCAAGACCGAACCCGCTAACTCGACCAGGGTGCTACGCTTGGCCATGACCAGCTAAAAGTGTGAGATCCAAGGCAAATCCCTGAGACTCACGCAACTTGGCATCGACCTGAGTCATCCGCGCCTATCAAAATTAATATAAAGATATTAATTAGTATGAAATAATATTTATACTGCGATATGATATTAATATTTAATTACTTACTTATCGCCATCTCCTCAAGCTCATCCGATGCAAGCCCGTCTCGAGGTCTGTAAATAGGTAGGCGTGCATCCCTGCTCCTACCACGTCTTTTCCCTCTATAAATAAAATGAAAGAAATTATTAATTACAAATTAAATACATATACACATTTAGCAAATTCTTTTCAAGTACTTATAATCTCGTTATAGGTGATAGCAAAGCTCCTGGATCTAGCCCTATGACGTATTGTCTGATGCCTGACGCTCCCAGTATTTCTCTGGGAAAGAGCCTGAAACAAAATGTAAATAAATTAAATTAAATTAGTCAAATTGGACAAAAAATAAAAAAAAATAATTAATGCAATATTATCATACCATTTGATCAGCCGACATCCTAAAATAAACATAACTCGACCAGTCTTGCTCCGGGATTCCACTAGGTATATTTGCCAGTAGGGGTGGTAATACGGGCCAACCCGCGGGTTGCGGGTTGGCCTGTGGCAGGTTCAACCCATATGGGTCGGGTTGAAAAGCGTCGTTTGAAGGCGGGTTGGCTTTTAACCAACCCTAACTTGCCAAGGTGGGTTGGTGGGTTGGCCCGCCAACAATTATTTACTTTTTTAAAAAAAAAATTTAATCTTTTAATATTATTTTTTTATTCAATATTTAAAAAAATATAATGATATTTTTATTTTTTCTTGAAATATTTGATTGGAAATACCAAATATATTATATAGGTATTTTTTTAATTTTTTAGATATAATATCATATATAATAATACAATTATAATAATTTTTAAAAATTTTTTTAAAAAAAATATGCGGGTTAGCCCGCGGGTTGGTGGGCTAACCCGCGGCGGGTTGCGGGCTTGGCGGTGCGGGTTAGAAGGATTCGTTTACTGGCAGGTTGGCTTTTAGCCAACCCTAACCCGTTATTTTTGGCGGGTTGGCGGGTTGAACCAGCGGGTTCAACCCATATTACCAGCTCTATTTGCCAGTATCTCCTGTAGGGGCTTTGTCCCGTCACCTTTCTTCTCTCACCTTAGGTCAGCCCTCCTATTCTTCCATGCCACCTCCAGTCTTTGAATCGTATATGCCTTCAACTCCTCTCCCGGTATAAATTTACTCTGTAATTAAAAAAATAAAGAATTCTATTGATTTCGCTAATATAAATAAAAATAAATTAAATAAATAACATATTATAAACAAACAATTAAGCAATTTAAATAAAAAAAATATATGTTCATTTAACTTATTTAAAAAAATTATAAATAAAAAATAAATTATTTCAATAACAAATCATAATCAAACAATTAAGTATTTTAAATAAAAATATATTTTCATTCAACTAATTTAAAATTATTATAAGCAATAAATTAATGAAATAAATAACAAATTATAATCAAACAATTAAGTAATTTAAAGAAACAATATATATTCATTTAACTAATTTCAAAATATTATAAATAAAAATAAATTACATTAATAACAAATCATAATCAAACAATAAAGTAATTTAAATAAAAATATATATTCATTCAACTAATTTAAAAATATTATAAGCAATAAATTAATTAAATAAATAAAAATTTAAATACAAACAATTAAATACTTTAAACAAAAAATATATGTTCATTTAACTAATTTCAAAATATTATGAATAAAAATAAATTATATAAATAAAAATTATAATCAAACAATTAAGTAATTTAAATAAAAAATATATATTCATTTAACTAATTTAAAAATATTATAAATAACAAATTAAATAAATAAATAAATAATTAAAATCAAACAATTAAATAATTTTAAAACAAAATATATATTCATTTACTTAAATTAAAAAATTATAAATAATAATTTTATATTACTTTCATCATTTCCCAACCTTGTTGCTTTTTTTCCTGAGTGATTTTCTTTCAATCCTTCACATAAATAGGTAACAAGGTCCACTGCTAACCAAGAAGACATACATACTTGTTATACAGCTAACCACCTTTCTTGGTCGGTTGGCTCAATTCATTCAGCAGCACAACCACCCGTCCACTAGTCATCATAAACAACTCTCTGGCTGTTAGCCTCCTATAGGACCTGCTCCCTTTAGAGTCTGCAAAATTTAATTAAGAAATTAATTATATATTAATGAATTAAAACAATTTATATATAAATTAAATAGTTGCCAAATTTAAAAAAGTTAAATAAATACTTACCCTCAAATTTCACTTCAAAACTGGTCTAGTGTCTTGGAGTAGGATGCTGCTCAGTATGGGGATTCTCATTCCCCTGAGCCTGCTCCTCCTCCTCCTCCTCCTCCTCACTAGCATCACCATGGGGTTGTTCATCCCTCGAAAGATGAGCCTCCTCAGTTTGCTGGATATTATCGTGCTCCATAAAGCTCAAGATATCCTCCTCGTTTAGATTGTAGTCATAAATACTCGGGAATGGCTCACCAGCATCATGACCGCTGCCGCCACCATCCTCACTGGGTCCTCCTCTCTCAGGATCAATCGGCTCTTTCCCTGGTCGACGACTCATCCTAATAATAGCAAATAACAATTGTAATGAAAAATATATTTTACAACTAACAATTATTCAAAATAAATAATCATATCAAATAATAATTATCAAACAATAATTATTTCTATTAACTCTAAATAATAATATCAAATAATATTAATTAAAAAACAGATATTCCTATATTTAAATTTCCTGTTTATCAAAAAAAAAATATAACTACTTCTATTAACTCAATAAAAAGTAGCCTACTATAAAAAAAATTTCTATTAACTCTAACTAAATTAAGCTAGTCTATCAAAGTTAACGTAAAAAAATATAATAAAATAAATAAAATAAAGAATAAAAACAAAAAATTTTTATAAATAAATTACTATTCTTATCTGAAAATATGGATCTGCAATTGGATCTGGATCTGGATTTAGATATACTTCGTGGAGAGAATTCGGTAGAGCTCCGCTTCAAAATTCGCCAAACAGTGAAAATGACACAGTGGGGGGTATATATAGGCCGCGATTTTCTAGCAGTTTTACAGGAATTGCTAGAATTTTCTAGCGGTTTAAGTAAAACCACTAGAAATTTCTAGCTGTTACGCTACGCCACCTCCTTCTTCAACCACGTGTCACAACTCCTCAGGAAAAATAAAAACTTTCTAGCAGTTTCTCTTAAAACAGCTAGAAAGTTTGGTGAATTACTAGCAGTTTACTAACCGCTAGAGAATGGAACGGCGATTTGCATTCTCTAGCAGTTCTATCATCTGAACTGCTAGAAAATAAATGCTAGAAGTTTGGCACGAACTTCACATCAAAACGCATGAACAATTCTGGTGGTCACTTTCTAGTGGTTTACCGATAACCGCTAGAAAATTATGGCGCCCATACTGTTTCTAGTCAATGTGCTACGAATTTCTTGCGGTTTGTTTTAAAACCGTTAGAAATATTCTAATTTGTAGTAGTTTTCTGTAACCACTAGAAATCTTCTATTGGTAATTCTACTTTTTTTTGTAGTGTCTAACATCTCAATAACTACTGAAATTCTAACATATACAAACAAACCATATATGATAAATAAAAATCTGATTTTATATGTGTATATATATTTGTGTATGAAAATCACGGATGTATACACTCAACTTAATTTCATTATCAATTTAATAATACCAACATCATTTTCCAATATACAAAAATAATACAATATGCATCCTCCCTTATATCACTATCTATCCTTATACCGCTGATTGGAGCCATATACTAACACATAGTCTAATAGGAACTAATCCACTTTACTGAATTATTCCAAGCTCACCAAAACTGAAGATATATTTGGTCAAAGATATAGAACTCATGTTCGGACTATAGTTTCCCTCCTTTGCAAATAAAACAAGAAGGTGTCATATGTCCCACAACTCTAATAGATTCCTGACCAAAGGAAAACATTGAAGAAAATACCTTGACAAGTGTCATCCACTGGGCACTGAGTGATGACATACCACGTGGTAATTTTATATCCATGCAAGTCTCCTTCTATCCTCAGCCCAAGACATATGTCATATGCAAATAATATTACATTAGAAGTATGTCATCAAATATATTATTAAAATAAGATAGCAATAATATTTCTGTACCATTTAACACATAGCTATCAATATATTTAAATATTGATCATAATTAATAGCAATAAATGTTAGCAAAATAGAGTAACATATCAAAACATTTATTTGAAAAATCAAAATATTATATTTTAGTATGACATAAAATTAGTGAATCCATAATATGATCATACACAATTCACATGTATATGAAAGAATTTTCAGAGTTACCTGCTATTCTTTAGTTTACAAATATTCCCACAGTGATTATTTCAAAATTCTCAAGAATCTACAAAATTGCACATAAATATTTAAAACTATTATAAAATTATTTTAAAATACTAAGACTACCCTCTAAGCTAAAATTACAAAAAATATATTAACTCTCCTAGATCTAGCTATTTATAATAGATACAATATTATTTTGAAAATAAAATTTTCATATAAGAGTATTTAAATTTAATAACTTAAATAAATATATTTTTATTGCCCAAAATCTAAATATTTTATATTAAAATTCTCAATTTACAATTTTTCAAGCCTTCAAAAATTATTTCAAAAATAGGTCTTCAACTTATTCAATAGTCAAACCGATCAAAATCTCAATAATATATTAAATAATTCAAATAAATTATTTAACTTAAATTTAATCAGTAAAAACAATTTATATGTCTCTGAATAAGAAACTTTTCAACTAAAATTTTAATTTAAAATTCTCAAAATAATCATTAAAAATATAAAATAATTAAAATTCTTTGATAATGTATCTTTAAATTTCCACAGTCATATATTTTCAAAACTCTATATTTACTCTATACCCAAGTGGTAAAATTTTCTCTAAACATTATAATGAAACTAATAATATAAAACTCTAAATATATAGAAAATACTCATAAAGAAAATTTGATAAAAAAGAAGTATATTTGTGTACCTAAATGATCTTCAAAACTTATATTACCTTTCAAAATGCTAACACTTCTACTTCTCTCATGCTCTCTCTTCCTGTTCCTTACTCTCCTTTTGCCTTTCGCTCTCTCTTTCTCTTTTGCTCTCTTTTTTATTTTCTCTCTGCCTTTCCAATATCTTTAACATGCTTGCATTTACTTCTCCGCCCTTATTTTTCTTCAACCTACACCCGCCCCTGTAACATTCCAAAAAACATATATATATTATATAATATTTTATTATTAAATAATGATATTTTATTAATTTAAAAAAAAAAAAAATACACCCCAACTTTTCCACCAAAGTCGGTGGAAAAGTAGGGTGAATTGAAGGCAAAGAAGAATTTCGATCAGGTAATTAAAGAGGGAGGAGGAAAAAATGGCGAAGGATAATAAATGAAGGCAGAAAAACTTGGGGTGGACGGTTGAAATGAGAATGATAAATAGAGGAGGGAGTGTTACGTAGAATAGAGAAAGAGAGGGTGAGAGACGCAGGAAGAAAAACAAAGAACAAGAGAGTGAGTGAAGATTTCTGTAAGGACGTGCTAGCATTTGGGGATCATATAGGTACATTAAACACTTCTTTCTATTAAATTTTTCCTTATGAATATTTCCTATATATTTAAAGCTTTATATTAGTAGTATCATTATAATGTTTGGAGAAAATTTTGTGATTTGGGTATAGAGTAAGTATTGAGTTTCGAAAATATTTGACCGTAGGAATTTAAAGAATTATTATTAAGAAATTTTAATCGGTTTAGATTTGTCCATTTATTACCTATGGTATTTAAAATCAAATTTATTTTGTTGAAAAATCTGTCACTTATGATATATATCATATTTATACCGATTAAAATTAAGTTAAATAATTTATTTGGGTTGTTTGATATATTATTGAAATTTTAATCGGTTTATAGTTGTTTATTGATTGTTTTGAGAATTTTAAACTAAGATTTTAGTTGAAAATGTATTATTCAAGATATATAGAATGTTTTTACCGATTAAATTTAAGTTAAATAACTTATTTGGGTTACTTAATATATTATTGATATTTTAATCGGTTTAAAATGTAAAATAGGTTAAGACTATATTATTAGAAAAATTTTGAAACTGGAAACTTAAGTTATAAATTGAGATTCTTACAATATTAGATAAAAACAATATTTTATAAATATTTATAATTTAAATGAGTTATTTGGGTAGAGAAAAATTGTTATTTGAAGTAAGAATTTTTGGATAGTAAATATAAGTATAGATATTATTAATAATAAATTCTATGTAATTTAAGTTAATTATTTGTATGTATATTAAATTGTATCTATATTATTTGTAGATTATCTTGTACTTCGGAGTTTGTAATTTGCGCTCTTATTTCTCAAGCTGTGAGGTTAAGCTTGGAGTAGAGGTAACCGGGGTTAATTTATTTTATATACATGCTTTGGATTGTAAGGTGTTTATTATGTTTTTATTTTCTTAGTTAATTTGTAAAAGTATGCCTGTGAATAAAATATATATTTTATTATATGACAAATTTTGGTGAAGTGGGAAGTATGTTGATCTAATTATGTTTGAGTTGTGTTTTATTGGAAATTGTGTTTTCGTGTAGTACTGAATTTAATATACTAATATTATGTTATTAAATGAAATGAAAATGTGTTATAATTTGTTTGAAATTATATCATCTTACTTTGAAGATTGTGATATTTTGATTTATATTGTGACTATGCATGGGGTTCATATGTGGAGGATGGATTTTGTTATGTGGAGGATAATTGTTCTTGAAGCCCGCGCGGCATGCCTACACTACGGATCCCAGTGTTTGGCCTTATTGTTAGACCCCTGTAGTTCTTCCTTTTCCTTGGCCCGGAATTGAGAATGAACTCTTGGGTAGACACCTCTTGCACCATAGTCCAGTCTTGGACGGTGTAGGTACAGGAGGGGGGCCCATTGCTTGATGTGAGTGGGGTGACCTTTGGCCGGGTTACTCAGCACAGAAAGCCCGGGTCCTTGTCAAGGAGTCATAAGGAGGAGCAAGGTGATGGGAGGGCATATTTCATTGTGTTGTTGCATATATGTACTTTTATATGAATTGTATTGTGGATGGAGAGATATACTCTTTTTATGAGATTATATCTATTACAGTACCATTTATTTCTTAAGCTATATTTAAGCACTACTTCACCAACTTGCCATCCTACTTGTATATGTCATAAATTAATACTTGGTTACTGGGACTTTACGTCTCACCCCGCTGTTCATCAATACTTTTCAGGAGAGCCATCTAGTTTGGCTCGGCGTGAAGGGAAGCAACCAGAGGCATAGGCGAGCATAGCCTAGTAGTCCTCTTTTGGTTTAGGCATGTAATGTTATGTATATTGCTATCTTAGGGCCCACGACTGTGTTGACGTATACTTTCTTTTGTTTGGATGACTGTATTTGATGGAATACTGTTAAAATGGTTGCAGGCCATAAGACTCTGCTGTGTGCGATGTATGACTTATGGGCTGGGTTGAGCACCCTGTGTTTCTTGTGCCCTAAGTCTTTGTGGGATGAATATTATGTTGGGCTTGTGGGCGGTTACTGTGCCTTGAGGTTTTGTTCTACATTGTTAAACCCATGGGTGTTTTATGCATTCTGAGCTACTTGGGATGTTTTCGAAATAAGTCAAACTCTTTATAACCATGGTAGTATTTTAACACTCTAACTCAATTCTTTTTCTACCATGGTTATCATTTTAAAAATGGTTTTATAATTATATATTAAGAAGAGGTCTTTTCAGCCCCCAATTTCTTTTTATTCAATTGCGTCCTTCCTCCCCTTCCTTCTTTAATTAACACTCCCCATTTTTCAACTTCATTAATTACATCTTCCCCAAATTCTTCCTTCATTTAATACAACTCCCCCTTACAATTCTTTCTACCTAAAAAGAATTTTATCCTCAAAATTTAAGATACAAAAAGAGAAGAATCACTTCAAGCAAGTACAAGTACACCACAAGACAATTATCAAAACTAACACAATACTAACTCTTCCTAATTAAACAAGTTCGGAAAATCACGCTACATTCGCTCTTCAGTTTTCTAGGTGGCACTCCCAAGAGACATTCCTTTCCAAAAAACCTTAAGTAACCGAAAAGTTTTATCCCTAAGTTGCTTATCCTTAATGTCTAGATTGTGTTCGGGGTCAGCCTTAAAAATAAGATTCTCTTATAACTCGATTTCTTCATGCTCGATCACATGAGATGGATTTGGGTGGTACTTTTTGAGTTGTGACACATGAGAGAAGTAAAATCCTTAAGTAATCTTCTGTATGAAGGAACTCAAAAATAAACGATCGATCCTCAACTTTAATGATCTCTAGATCCTCACGCTTCTCTAAGTTCTAACCCTTCCTGATCATCTTGGTCACCATCAGAGCATTGAAACTCTTTATTGTCATCATTCTTCCAAGAAGCACACCACCGTATAACTGCTGATGATTGCTCTTCTTCCAAATCAACTCTACTTCTTTCTCTTTCCTTCTTCTCGCACCACTATCACCACTACACTGCCCTTCCACCTCGATCTCCATACCTTACCAATTCTTTTCCGTCACAATGAGCAACAGATTAGACACTCTTTAGTCACTGTCATAGTAGGCGGTAGATCGAGCACACAAAAATGATGATAACCATCATAACTAACTCTCACAGGGGAGAAAGATAAAGCTCTTATGCAGGAGAGTAACCAGAGAAAATATTTTTAAAAACTATTATTAAAATATTCTATAAATTAATTTTTTTTTAAATTTTTAAGCTACTATTGTAAACAGTTAGGTTGAATTTTATTTGTTTATTTTTATAAAATATTTTAATAACAACTTCTTGACATACTAAATATGAACCATTTATTTTTTATGAGATTTTGAGAGAAAAAGGAGAGAGTGAGATAATGAGAGGATATAAATTTCTTTTATTTGCAAACTAATTCTCATGACTATACGTTTAGATTTGATTAATTCGGATTAAATTAAGTCAGACTAAATGAATGCAAAACTCTTCTAATAATAACAAATTTTCTTACTTGAAAGGTTCGGAATCAAAAGCGTGCTTAAAAAATGGACAAAGAATTATAAAAACACAGAAGTCAATTATTGAGTATTTTTTAAAAAATCAAAATATCGATTTGTTTGCGCAATTTTTCTTCACCTGTATATAATATATTTTTAATCATTTGTAAAAAAAAAAAAGAGTTGAAAATATGTTGTATATCACTGAAAAGAGTTGCATCTATTTTCACCTATGATTTAAAAAAATTTCAATTATAAATTTTTAATTACGAATTTTTCAGCAATTGCTCCGTCCTAAATAATAGGCAGAATAAGTTGCTAAAAAGAACATGAGGTAAAAATAAAAACAAAATTATGTTTAGAGGGTCTGCTATAAACGGTCTACGTGCGCCCCATAATCCAAACGGCGGGAGGGAGAACCGTCCGTTACTGCCTTATCTAACCAGGAGGCGGGGAGCAATCACTCTTTCTTATTACAGTTATTCCATCTTCCCGATGGCTTCTTCCTTTTCTCACCTTTCAAACACCTTCTCGAGCCTCTGCTAGTTTTCTTACCATCCTCAAAATTATGGCTTCTTTACAGCCTTCATGGTTCTCTTCATTGAAACTCATCTCCCCTGCAAAACCCTCTCCTCTCCTCTCCTCCCCCTTTAAGCCCATAAAAGTTTTCTGTGCTCTTAACCCTGAAAATGTTGAATCTTCCGAAACCACGCCCGAATCTCAGCCCGAACCGGTTGACCCTGTGAAGCTCGCTTTCAGCAAAGCCAAGGCGTACGGAGAATCGCTGAAATCGAACTCTGATTTGAAAGTTGAGCAAAACATTGCTGCGAGTTCGGTTGAAAAATCAAATGGGAATGACGGGTTGAGTTCGGGTCAGAATTTTGTTGATGATGGTGGGCAGAAGGAAGTGCCAATGTCTCTGAAGATCGCAATGGAGAAAGCCAAGAAGTATAAGGAGAGAGCGTGGTTGATGAAACGGGTCAAGGTAATTCTACAGGCATATCTTGTGCTAAGCAGAAATTTCTTGCATTGATGTATTTAATTCAGTATATGGTTAAAAATTGAAAGCTATGTGTTCCACTGTATGTAGTTTGCGCTGAAATGTGTATTTGAAAATTGAATTGGTTCTTAGGATTGCAGGGATGGAATGGAGGGTCTTCAAGAAGTAATATTGTGGATAATAGTGTTGGTAAGAAGGGACAACTGTCAGTTTCGAAAATGGATTTCATGGGACTTGAATTTGCGGATAAGAAAAATACGAGGGGACTGCCACCTGGATTGGTTCCAATTTCTGACTCTTTCTCAAGAAGTGATATGCCTGAGGTGGAGCTGATTGTTGGGGACACGAGCAAGTTTGATGCTGCAACAACAGCTCCCAAGCCTGAGAAAACTGAGGAAGATGAATCAGATCTTTACAAGCCAAAAGTTTCTACTTGGGTTGTCTTTCCTAGACCCAGCAATATTTCAAAAACAGTATATAATATTTGATACTGACATTCAGTTCGCTTGTTCAGGAATTGTTGTATTTCTCAATTTGCCCTCCGTTTTCCACCCCAAATATCTTGTGTGTTTAATTATTTTTTTCGGTGTTTTCAGTACGTTGGATGAAGAGTGATACATCCTGGGGATGCGCTAGAGACTGAAGAAGAAAAATCTGCTAAAGAAGAATGAACAAGACAATTACTTGCGGCCTACAAGAAGGAAATTGGGTTAAATATTGATCCAAAGATAAAATCTGAGTGTGAGGAGGTAAGTTTAGATAATGGCATCTGAAGTATTTCAACTCTTGCCTCACTATCACTGGCTAAATGGATTTAATTTTTTTGGTTGACTTACAAAAAATAAGATGTAGACTTCATTTGTTAAATAGTTTGGAGAAATTCATGTCAATATGACTCCAGACATTCGTAAAAGAGAATTCATGAAAATCAGAATCAAAAGGATATCTTATGACATCCAAATTTTGCATTGCAACAAACTTCTAGTGACTCAGTCTCTATTTTTGTTCTATGGATTTATTTGTCCACATCTTGAGCTGCTTATCATGACTTTGGAGCATAATTATGCCAAATAGCATAATGTGTACAGGCATTGAAGGAAGGTGACTCATTAATGAATGCTGTAAAGCTGAAAGAAGCATTGCCGTTCTATGAAAAGGTTATGGAGAAATTAACTTTTAAGGTAACTGCTACTTGCTAAAACCGAAAGAAGTACAAGTTATATTTTTGCTTAGTAAGTTTGTTAATCTCCCTCTCGAGTTCACTAAATATAATGAAAACGAAAACTTCTTAGATTAATCATGTCTCTGCAGAGTGAGCTGCATGGATTAACTGCTTTGCAGTGGTCAATTTGTCAAGACTCCCTCAGCAGGTATATGTAAAACTCCCACTTAGTTTGAATTAAAAAAATAAAAATAAAAATAAAAAACTTGAATTTACTGGATCAGCATTATTCAAATCTTTGTGTTATATGTGTTTAATCCAGCATCTTTTGTTTCTTCATTCGAGAATTAAAAAAGGTTAATTTATTTCAATGACTAGTACCTATCTTTATATTTCTCTTCGAATAATACATAACTTGCCTCTATATTTTTCATGTTCCTTTGCATGGAAAGACAAAGTGCAAGCACCAAATTCTTTTATTTAGACACAAAATGTTTCAATGTGACAAAGGATATATACCTCCAACGCATGCTCATAATTCCAAAAAAAAAAAAAAAAAAGAACCTAAACAGAGCCTCTCACATCATATTTGAAATTCAATTTAGTTGTAACACGTTGGTTAGAAGAAATCTCTGGATATTTTCATTATAGAGAGAACCGGGGCTGTCTCTTGGTGGAGGAGTCTTTTATTCAAAAGGAAAATGTTATCTACCAGACCTCCTTATGCCAAAAAAACATAATAATTACATTGGGAATACAGAGATCTGACCCAGAATTCAAACCTAACCAGGCATTGATACCTTGGGGTTAAGTAAGGTTTCTCAAAAGCCTTGATGTGTGTCATTCCAGAAATAAATCTTTCCCATCAAAGCGATGTAATTTAAGCCTCATTGAGGGAGATAATGCCAATTCCCAGGATTTTCTACCTGATGGGAGGAACAATATATGGCCAGACAAAAGCTCGAGATATTGAATGTTAAGGATGTTGCTGATTCTGCATACGAAAAGTCTCCTAGCTATGATCATTATATCACATACCATCTATTGAATAAGAGTTGCCTTTTTTATTGCCTTTGACTCTGTCATAACTAGGATCATCATTATTTAAATCTTATTTTGGGGCCATAATAGCCTTTTGATTTGAAAGCCTAGGTAGATGCTCTTTACTTTTTTCTCTTGCCTCGTGTAACAACTTGATGAATTGACAGGTCCAATGAAGCTCGACTTATGTATGAGAAACTCCAGTCTCACCCAAATCCTAAATTGAGCAAGAAAGCAAGACAGTTCATGTTCAGCTTTCAGGTAATATTTTGTTCCACATGAAAATATTGCTGCTGTTTTTTTTTTTTTTTTGGGGGGGGGGGGGAGGACAGGAAAACCCCATATTTGTGAGATCATATTGACAGAACTGGGACTCAATCTTCTCCCTCTCTCTTTTTATTTCAGTAACAATATATATCAGGACTTCTTAAAGTAATTAGATCTAGGGAGAAGTATAATCAAGTCTCAAGGAAGAAAAATAATTACTGAAAAATCCTAATAACAATCTAAGCAATATGTAATGACAAATTTCAGAAGGGAAAATGACAACTTCTGGGATTTATTTTGTAATTATTTTTCTTCTTTGGGATCTCATTGTAATTCTCCCTTAGATCTATTTATTTTACCTTCGAATCTCATGATGCATAGTTATACTTTCATATATTGAAAATTAATAATAATTAACTGGTTATAATTAAATAGTATTTGACAATGCACATATTAGCATGCCCTGACTTCTCCACCTAAGCCCGTCACAAAAATAGGAAAACTTTTGTTTTGTATACTTGTTGCCATGCATGATGGTTTAAATCTTAAAACCTGGCAGGCTATGGAAATGATGAAGGTGACAACAGGATCTCCATTTTCATGGAGCACAGGCTACCAGAATTATTTTGATGCTTTCATGGAAAGCAAGTCTAACTACCCTTTACAAGAAGACCTCAATGTGCAAGAAAGGGCACTTAATCAAGTTCTGCCTTATCTTCTCTCTCTCATTTCTCCTATCTTCATGGTAATATTTGTTGCCCTGCAGAAGAGAATATAAACAGTTTTTTTTTTTGGGTATATAGACAACTTCTCTATTGTATATATATGTCACGCACACCATGTCTTGTTTCATAGTTGTGAGCTTCCAGGGAAAGGAGAATCGGTGTACTGTTCATTTGTATCACTGCCTTATACATACACTTAATAAATACTGTTAACCCACATCTGTACAAAAAAATACAGCTGATGCTTGCAGCTACTTATTACTATACATAACTACCTCTGTCACCTACTCCCTATAATAGTTTTGGTGCTGTTATGGAAGTGGAGAAGTTAGATCTTCTACATTTCATGGAGTTTAAGAAACAAGTCTCAGCGGTGTAGTGTGAATGTTGATCTAACCCAGTTAGTAGAATAAGACTCGTTATTATTACTTGCAATTTGTGAATAATGTAGCTTACTATAAGTTTTTATTTGATACTGATGACGACTGATGATTCATCTTATCAGCAGAGAAGAATGGAAAATTGCTGCTGCCACATTTGGTTCTTGAAAAAGATAGTGTTATGAATATGGTTTATTTGGAACTTGCAAAAGCCTGTTGCTTAAGTTCACACTTCGAATCCATATAAGCTTTTGATACATATATGTGTGCGCGCCCGTGTGTGTGAGTGTGAAGATCCGAGTTTGCCCTAAGGCAAATGTATAGCCTCCTATTTGGACTGCAGTTTTTTTTTCTTCTCTTTTTGGGGAAAAAAGGCAAAATGAAAATATATTAACTCATGAAATGTTTACATATGATGGAAGAAAACTGAATGAAAACTGAAATCAATAAACTGTGATAAGAAAAACTGATTGGCATTTGGCAACATATATGTCAACTGTAGAGAATGTCGAGGTCATGACTTGTATTTGTTTGAAGCTTAGTAGATGGCATGAATTTGGTGCTTTATAAACATATTTTGATGGTCCTCATCTCTTGAATGAGTTTGAAATTTGTAGGCACTTTGAGATGTCATGGATATGATTAACTAACTAATTGGTCAAGATGGATCTCAAATCTCACAAGGATGTAGAGAGTCTCCGAAATTCAACTTTATCTCATTTTTTTTTATAAAATAAATTACATTCTTACTAAAAAAAATATTGTCTTTTTTTAAATAATTTAATCCATTTTTAAATCAGTAATTTTTTTTTACTAATATCTCTTACTATACAAATGAATTACAATTGCACTATTTCAAATCAACAATATCTCATATTTAATACTCCTCGGGTTCTTAATATATGACCTAATTATTGAGTTGATTTTGGTCCTAAATATAAAACTTATTTCTCATATTTATCAATTTTTCCTAAATTACCTCTGTGGATATTCTCTCAACCATAATTAAGTAGAAGAGGGAGGGAGGATATTAAGAAAGATGATTATGGTATTTTAGGAAAAATATGTTATATTTCTTATAATTAACTAACTTACCTAATTTTCTTAATCTAATCAAATTAGTTAAATAGATCTTATATTAAGGATTGGAGGAGTATTTACTTATATAAGAAGTATCAAACACTCATTTCATTATATAAAAAAATATAAAAGGTTAATATTCTCTTTAATCTTTAATGAAGTTAAATTTCGAGATTAAAAACTGTATTAAATTTTTTTTACATAAATTTATATAATAAAGATATATAATTTCAGGGTATGAGGCGAGGAATCTCCATTGAATCGTAAAGCACAATGCAAGATCGCTTTCAAGTCTGTGCTGTGGTGGATATTTTCTTGCGTGGTTGACGGGATGAAGATGATAATGAAATGATTAATACGCAGTCCAAAACACTTCGAAATGTCAAAGAAGTATAATAATGGAATGAACTGGGAACTCGAAGTCTTCATTTTGATCGATATTTTGTAGCGTGGTTGACGGAGTAAAAAGTGAACGCATTTTGCCATTTTCTGGCCACACTCACAAAACCCACAAAGTCACACACTCCTTCCATTGCAATAACCTTTCCCACTCTCGCATTTTCATCACGTTCTTTTTCGGTTTGCATTTGCACAAGCACAACATCTTCATCTATGGCGGGAGCTTTCGTCGGCGGTGCTTTTCTTTCTGCTTTTCTTCAGGTGGCTTTTGATAGGCTGGCTTCTCGGGATGTTCTGGACTTCTTCAACAAACCAAAATTGAACCAGGCATTGCTCAATAAGTTGAAGTTCGTCCTGTTATCCATCGATGCCGTGGTTGACGATGCAGAGCAAAAGCAGATCACTAATCCGAAGGTGAAGGACTGGATTGATTTGGTTGAAGATGCCGTGTTCGATGCTGAGGATGTCTTGGATGAGATTGATTATGAAATGTGCAAGCGCAAGCTGGAAGCTGAACAAAAGAGTCGAAACAGTGCTATTGGCAAGGTACGAAACTTCTTTAGCGCTTCTGTTAGTTCATTTGAGAAGGAAATTGAATACAGGATGAAAAACGTCCTTGAAAATCTGGAATATCTTGCATCTCAAAGGGACATATTAAGATTGAATGAACGTATAGTCGTGCTAGATTGGAAACTGCTATACCAGATAGATTGCCAACTACATCTTTAGTGGATGAAGCCGGAACGTATGGTAGAGATGATGACAAGAAACCATCATTGAATGGCTTCTGTCAGAAAAGTATAACAACCAACTATCTGTGATTTCTATAGTGGGTATGGGTGGTCTGGGTAAAACTACTCTTGCCCAGCTCGTATATAATGATAGAAGGGTGATGGATGGATTCAACCTCAAAGTTTGGGTGTGTGTCTCTGATGAGTTTGATGTGTTGAGGGTAACAAAAACAGTTTATGAGGCAATCACTGGATCTAAGGATGATACCAATGATTTAAATATGCTTCAAATTAAATTGAAACAACAACTAACTCAAAAGAGGTTTCTCCTTGTTTTAGACGACGTGTGGAATGAAAATTTTATGCTATGGGAGGCCTTGCAATCACCATTTAATCATGGGGCTGTAGGAAGCAAAATTCTTCTAACCACCCGCAGTGGAAAAGTTGCTTCAACCATGCGTTCTGCTAATATACTTCAATTGAAGCCGTTATCAGAAGGAGATAGTTGGTCATTATTTAGTAGATATGGATTCCATGATGGAAATGTTCATTGTGCAAACTCCGACTTTGAAGAAATTGGTAGAAAAATAGTAAAAAATGCAAAGGGCTGCCTTTGGCTTTGAAAGCCATTGGGAGTCTCTTATACACAGAATCATCTCATGAGCAATGGAATGAAATTTTGAAAGTGAGATATGGGAGGAAAAAAGTGATAGCAAGATTCTCCCTGCTTTGAGATTGAGTTATTGCTACCTCCCCTCTCATCTCAAAAGATGCTTTGCTTATTGTTCAATATTTCCCAAAGATTATGATTTTGATAAGGAGCACTTAATTCAACTTTGGATGGCAGAAAATTTTTTGACATGTGCTCATCAAAGCAAAGATGGGAGAGAAGTAGGAGAACAATTCTTTCATGACCTTTTATTGAGGTCACTTTTTCAACGGTCACTAGTAGATAACACTCGTTTCGTCATGCATGATCTTATTAATGATATGGCAAAAGTTGAATATGGAAAGTTTTGCCATAGGTTGGAGTTAGATGATGTAAATAACTTGACAGAAATGACCCGCCATATTTCATTTTTGAGAAATACTATTAATACATTCGAACGATTTGAGGTTATACACAGGGCTAAAAAATTGCGCACTTTCTTGCCTCTATCTATGCAAGGTCATAGAAGTACAAGCTGTAACTCCATTCTTCACTTTATATCTGGAAAGTTTACTCACAATTTGCCATCCAAGTTCACTTGCATGCGAGTTTTATCTTTGTCTGATCATTTCATCATGCAGTTACCTGATTCAATAGGAAATCTCAAACATCTCCGTTATTTGGACTTATCAGGAACTAAAATAAGGAAACTACCTGATTCAATATGCCAACTTCTCATTTGCAAACGCTAAAGTTGTGGCGTTGTTGTCTTTTGGAAATGTTGCCAATGGATTTTCATAAACTCATGAATCTACGTCACCTTGATTTTCGTGAAACTCAAGTGAGAGAGATGCCAAAGCAATTGGATAAATTGAAAAATCTTCAAGTGCTGTCATCATTCATTATAGACAAATCTGGAGAGACCAGCATCAAATATTTAGAAGGACTTGATCTTCATGGACCACTTTCCATCTCGGGATTGCAGAATATGGTTCCTTCTAGGCTGCTTTAGCGGTCAATTTGAGAAGCAAGATACACCTAAAGGAGTTAACATTAGAATGGTGCATAGACAATGAAAATCACCACATGATAAAGATGTGCTGGAGAACTTTCAACCGCATAAAAATTTAAAAAAGCTATCAATTGCCAACTACGGTGGTATTGAGTTTCCAAATTGGCTTGCAGATCATTCGTTGTCCGATTTAGTGTCCCTAGAGCTAAGGCATTGCAAATACTGTGTATCCTTGCCATCAATTGGCCTCTTTCCATCGCTCAACACTGTCAATTATAGGGTTTCATAATATAGTAGCTATTGGTCCAGAATTTTGTGGAAGTAGCTCTAATGCTTCATCCCTAGAAATCTTGAGGTTTGGAGATATGAAGAGCTGGGAGGAATGGAAGTGTGAACTTGTGTCACTAACTTTCCCTCATCTTCAAGAGTTGAGCATAGAAAATTGTCCCAAATTGAAAGGGCAACTTCCTCAACAACTTCCTTCTCTAAGGATGCTAGTAATTTCCAATGTGAGAAGCTTTTGTCTTCCATTCCCCAGGATCCATCTCTAGATAAAT
>NW_021637263.1:0-85365 GCF_004799145.2 Neltuma alba
ATGGGGTTGCAATGATCGAAACCTTCAAAGGCGATTCAGATGACTGATTGAAATGGGCCATTTTGTAGACGAAGTTCCGAAGATGCCTCAGCCGTTGATTGATGCAAAAGAAATGCCTGAAAACTATGAACCGTTGGATGGCGCCGGCCACTGTGTTGATCCAGATGTAGGGCTTGGATTGCAGCACTCCACTGATCAGTGCACGGCTTGCCGTTATGTTTGTGGGTGAAAATTTTGTTTTTGATGAGCCACAAAATTTTCTTTTGGGAGTTGGAAAAGGGGAAGCTTTTAGGGTCTGTTTTACATGATGTAAAGATTGATCATGGAATTGAAATATCAGGTTCTAGTAGTTGTTTGTCATTTGTCAATCACCACCATATCCCGAAATCTGGAAATTTTGTTCCGTAAAGTTTTCATCACCTGTTCAATTGTCAAAATATATGTGCTCATTGATATTAAGTTCAGTAACCATAGCCAGCCAGTGATGATGACATACCACAGTGAAATCTAAAAATTTTTACTTTGGCTTTACCTTGTGTTACCTTAACTGTTCTGTTTGATTCTGTGGCTTTGATCCGAGACTCACATTTCACTGGGCAATTCCAGTCTTAATGCTAATTCCATTATGTCATAATCTCGTTACCTATACGCTCGTAAGTTTGTATTGTTTTATTCACCTTTGATGTTGAAATGGAAACAATAGACTTGCACATTTTGCCCATTGTTTTCTAAAATCCCCGACGTCGAAGTCCACCAATCGAAGTACATATAAGAATTGACAAGTGGATGATCTATTCTGCTTTGATAATCAAATGGCAATTCCCTCTTTACATAAATGATTGGTGATCCACTGGAACTGCTCTCATGCTCATGCCGTTTTTTTTTGGGGGGGGGGGGGGGCGTTGAAATTACAATTCTTCTAACCCTCCCAGCTCCCATAGATAAAGGGGAAATACGGGGTAAGAATTTGACTTGGGGAAGATATATATAATAAGTAAAACCTATATCTTAGAAAAGAAAAGCAAAACTCTGGACAAACAGGATTATTAACGATTTTGAACAATCTAAATCCAATCTAAATTGTCAAAACTAATCTTCATCATAACCGGCATACTCCATGTCCGCATCACCATCCCCATAATCTGGTAATTCTTGTTCCGCATCTGCCGCAGCATTGTCAAGTGGTACAATATTATCAGTCTCATCCGCTGCCGCCACCAACGGAGGTGCTTCTGTTATTTTTACCTTCATGGATTTCAGCTTCTCATCGCTGAAGAACGAAGAATACGGTTTGCCAACCTACAGCACCAAATTGTTAAGTTGCTCCCCAGGTTCCAGTATTCAATTCGAATCACAATAAAACATCAGAACATTTTGATTGTATTGCATGTACTAAGCATCTGAATGACTGACTACACAGAATATCACCTTGAACAAAGCGTCTCTCTTCTCAGCACTTTCCACAAGCTTATTCCATCGCTCACTCCTCCTCAATGTTGAGGCTGATCCAACCACCTATCAAAAGAACCAAGACTTAGATGACCACATTAAGATGCATGTAACAGAGGAAACTTGGGCATTGAAGGTACAATACCAACACTGCAGACTTTGCCCGAGTTATACCGACATTCATTCGCCGGTCATCCTCTAAAAACCCTATCCCTTTCTCCTTGCTTGCCCTGACACAAGAAAAGATTGCGATATCCTTTTCACGTCCCTAAAAGACAGAAAAATGCAGCCTTTAATCGCACATCAGATGTGTGAGCCATGTAAGATGAAAGTTACCCCTCATTCAAACTTGACTAATACACGTAGCATCTCCTTCCCTTGAATTACTCTAAAGTATAACAATTTATAACTATAATTCAATGATTCAATCCAGGCACTGGTTGTATTCATCTCAGAATGGAATATCTTAAACATGAATCATTTGAAAGCCTTTCAAATATGCACCTTCCCAGGCATCTTGTGTTCCATAGTCATCTATTAGAACTATATTCGCAATAATTCTTCGGTTATATTATGAATTAAATAATCTATTGTTAAAATTTTCAAGGCATAGTTAAATAAGTAGTGAGGACTCAATCTCTCCATAAAATCACTGCCTTATTTGTGTGATAAAATTGAGCTGGGTTACCTGGCAACCATCAACAGTACATATGTCCACTACTTTCTCTGCTGACACTCCAAACTCCTCTTCAAAACGTTTTTGCAAGAGCTTTACTTGTTGGCTATAGGGAGAAATTATCGCAAGGTTACCAGACTTCAGCACTGGATATAATGTTACCAGCTTTTGATATAGGAGCAGAACGAATTCAACTTCATTGGAGTTAACCCATGAACCACTTCCAGCTGGCCGGGCCTCTTGTCCCTCGTGTATATCAAAGAAGCAAAATGGGCCAAAGCAACAGTACTCATGCCAGTCTCGTTCTGTCCGGAATTTGACATCTTCCCCATCTTCCAGTGAATCTTCATAGAACTCTCTAGAAGGAAAGCTTCTAATCTGTTGCGAGTCACACATCAGAATACTTGTCACATAAATTATCATAAATAATAAGATGCAGGATAACTGTATACAAATCCGCAGATGAAATCCTGGAAACTCAAGTTCAACTCCGCTATAATTTCTATTATTTGCATAATTTATAGGGCGGATATAAGGATGGGTATTAGAATAGAAGATATCCCCTAGACAACAACAAAAGGGAAAAAAATTGAGGGCCAAAAAAGCCAGCAGCAATTCAATCTCACTGGCCATATGAAATAGGGGATCCGTTGAAACCTGATAACTGATTGTTCCAACAATAAATTACAGCAAGACTTCACTCTTACTGTTTGAAAGGAAGGAGGTAGGTGAGATATCTTCCTGACAACTCTGGCTTGGAATTTTGTTTTCAGATGGCCATTATATCAAGCTCAAGTATTCATTCACACATGAACTGTAAGATCACGTATATTCAACAGTCCATTTTCTGAATATGCCGTTAATGTACTGACCTCAGGATGCATTCGGTATTGAGTCTTTAACATTATCACAGGATAGCCAGCCTCTTTCAATCTTTCAAACAAGCTTTTGCCATACCTTTGATTCAAGAAAAATAAACGCACAAATTATATGAAGTGAATGTTTTAATCCAAAAAACTAAAATGGATAAAGTTGAGTATCACTATCACTGGGGAAAATAATCCATACCCATGATTCTTTGCTGCCTCTGAAATCACAGTTGCTGGTAGTTGAGCTGGATCTCCGACCTGAAAGGAGTGGAAAACGTAGCCACAGTCAGGACAGGATGAGGAACAACTATTGTTGAAATGCAACGCTCAGCACTTTTAATTTCTAAAAACTAGTTTTTATTTATTTATGTTAATGAATGAAACCGTGAGAAGAAGCGGGAAAAAATACAATATGAAAATAATCCTTCCACTTTATCAGGCACTGTTTTACATATTAATCCTCGAGGTGAATTCTGAATCTCAAACTTAAGCAGCATCTCAAATGTTATTAACAATAAAAATATATGAACCAATGAAAACTGAGCATAATTTGAATTTATTTTCTTTCAAGCATGATAATTGCAAGTTAAAATACTGATAAAAACATAAAATATAGAGTAGGTTTTTCTAATGCAGCAACAATAAAACGTACCAGAAAAACTTTTTTGCATTGATTGGCCAAGGGAACAAGAGTTGCAGGCTCCACCTATTCAAGGGTAAATGTCATACTTCATACAAGATATAAATATAGAATAACCCATATTCATTTTGTACTTAGGCAGACGAGTTACTTCATGCTAAATATCCCACCCAGTGGTAGCAGAGCAAATTTATCAAGATGACCCTAAGATTCTACAGCTGACAAGATTTACATGTGTCAGCCTGCACAGACAATGTTGATACAAATGATAGGTAGAAAACAAAACGAAATTAGTTTCAACAACACTACACATAATTCAACGTGTTTCATTACCATGAAAATTTATAAAGTTGATGTTTAGTGCGTAGTTTTCGTATCCGTTTGTCAAGAGCAGCCCCCAATAAACGATAATCATTCAAGTTTTTCTCTTACAGTCCCCTTCCACCATTCTCATTGTCTAGGTTAGAAATCTAACATGTTATCACTGAAATTAAAACAAGGAAAGAATCCTTTAAACTAAATGTTGCCAGAAAATAGGAAATGCATTAGGTCAGAAAGACTGCTGAACGACAGAAGATCTATTTTTCCTCTTTTTTCCTGCCAAAATCAACCTTGGTTGCAAAATGATTCTTGAAAAAGAAATGAAGGGAAGCAGCAGGAGGAAGGTTATTTGCCATGTTTCTGTTTGACGTGCTTCCATACATAGGTATTCCATTCTAAATACCAAATACAAATGGCTGGTGAAATATTCTTAGGAAGTGTAAGAAATTTAGTCAAACTTCGCCAATTTAAGCCATATGCAAATCTATCAACTGAATAACACGTGAAGTAAATAAAAAAGGATGCAAACTTACAGCTTGCGCTGATTCATCTATGATCACAACATCAAAGCTACGATTTAGTTTACTGAAAACATGAGAACCACTAAAGCTGAGGGTGGAGAAGACCTGCCAAGCATAAAGAAAACATTACATTACAAAGTACCGTGTATCATGGTATTGTGGGTGAAATAGTGGATCAGTTTGCAAGTATTTTTTTAGGAAGACTTAATTATTTTTAATTGCAAATAAGAATGAGATATTATTCATAAATATTTCACGTAGGATTTTATTTATCATTGGGTAAATGTTGGTTAGGATCTAGCGGATTATTTTCTAATTTATTTGTTGTTTAATGTATATTTTAAATCATAAATAAGAGAGTAGTTAGTGAGGCTAAGCAGAGGATAACTTTTGAAATTCTATGTAATTTTGGAAATTCTCCTATGGCTTTATTAGTTGTATGAGGTTAAGATTCTGATTTAATAGAGATTTTCTTATTTAATACAGATTTTCTTTTATCTTTATTAATTTGTGAAGCAAGATTCTGATTCCCCATTTTAAAAGGGCTTCCCTTCCTTCTTTGTCTATACCTATCTTGGATCCTATCATTGAGAAAGTCGCTTATTTTAAATCACTCAACAGAATGGCTAAACATACTATTGTGGCTTCGTCCAAAATAGCAGCCCGAAGACTGTCATCATCAGTTCCTGTAGGACCACTACTCTGTTTATCAGTGGATGATTTGTTAGCAGTAGCCCGCTTCTGTTTCACCTGCAAGTAGAATTTACAGCATCAAAATTTGACACATGGTATGAATCAATTAAATTTCCAAGGAAAAGTAATTAACAAAGATAAGTCAGAAAAACTACAATGCAATCGCCATAGTCAACTAAATAATTATTTTCAATGAGATGATTCCTAAAGGAGCAATGTTAGAGCGTTTTCATTGAACTCTGGGAATATATATAGTGCTGAAGTTTCCAAATAAAATACCCGAAGCCAAATGGTATTATAACCAAATTTTGTTGAATCGGTAGCATGGAAAGTTAAAAATTACATTTTTAGAAATAATCAGTGTTGTATCTACATATACATACAAGTTCATCTAGGGCAACTGACTTGATAGAATGATGTGCTTTAAGACCAATACGCACAACTTTAGGGCAATAAGAACGGTCACCTTCATCATGTACACCTGATAAAATCCAACAGTAACAAAAATTAATGAACAAAAACTGCATCAGATGCAAGATTCCTATAAAAACAGACTTCTAAAGGAAACTAGTGTTAAATAGTCAGTTAGTCTGCTCATAATAAGAAATCATTAACTACAAGGGCTAGCAAACAACTGCACATTCAGCCTAAATGGCGTTGATTTCTCCCTCGAAAGAATGCCTGTGTTGAACTTACAAACCCACAACAACAAAACCTTAATAATTTTTTTTTAAATGACAATGTAGTAGAAACTACATACTCTTGGAGATCACATCATATCTTAATTATTTACCAAAATAAACAATGCTGAAAGTTCAAACCTTCACAACTTCGAGTGTTTGTATTCTTTAAATGGAAGACATCATTATTGAAAGTGATACACTTAATGCAGAATCACTTCTGATGACAATTTGTTTAAGATTAGAGAAAAAAGTGATTTTGGTTGATTAAATACAAGGGAGTTGTAAGATAGGGGTTAGCTTAACAAAATAAGCTCAAAGTAAATTATTTTCAACAGATACCCCCATCTTACCCCAACAACTCCCTTGCATTTTTTAATCAGCCAAAATCACTTTTTTCTCCAATCTTAAACAAACGGATCCTAACTGTTGCATGCTATATGAGAAAAATAATTGCCAACACACTTCTATTTAAAAGTTTATTTAACGTGTCGTCAAGTAAAGGTAATGTAAATACATTTTTCCACCAAAGATGGATTCTTTTTTTTTTTTTAATGGCAAAGATGCATGTAATATAAGAATCTAAATTTTTTTTTTTTTGGCCAAGCATATAAGGCAGAAGGATGAAAGATTGAGTGAGGAAGTTGATACCTCCATTTAAAACACGCAACACAATCTCATCCAAGGCAGAATTTGATGGAGCACATACTAGCACTCGTACATGATACTTGCGACTTGAGGTTACAGCTTCAGGTTTCTAAAAACATATGAAAAAATATAGTAAGAGATAATATTGTGAAATCAAAATGTCGACAGAATGATTCATACTCACTAATTCATTTCCTGTGGTCGGGTAGAAACCATCATCGCCATCCTTTGGCATCAAACTGTCCCTGGGATTAATGCCAGTCAACCATGGAGATGCCAGTCCCCAATGCTTGTATCTGCACAAGGACAATACAGAAAAAATACATCACAAACTACTATTTTTTAAGGGTCATATAACATTCTGTTCCTATTTGGTTGGGTCATGGCAGAAGTGCTTATATGGTTATAATAGTATAACCTACACTGGTACACTAGAGTCAACAAGCCAATTACATATCAGGACGGCAAGTGACTAGAGATGGGCAAAATACGAAGACCCTAAGGAAACCCAAATACCTGCTTGATTTTTGTGATGGGGATTATTACAGTAATTTAAGGGCTCTGGGTTTGAGTAGTATGACAGCCACCTTGTCCCAAACCTTTAGTGTGTGTGTATTTGTTTCTCTTTTTCTTATTTATGCAATTTACAAATATATTAATCAAGATGGTATATGATAAAGTAATTATATACTATCCATATGGTGTTTTTTGTGTCACATAAATCGTTGTTTGAGATTTTTTTTTTTTTTGGTTGCGTTTTGTCTAGAAAGATGGCAATGTGCAGGTACCCACTCGGATATCCTAATCTGAATATGAAATATGTGATACATTCCTATATTCTCTAACATATGCAATATCTGAAACCTATCTGAATCTGATAAAACTTCACGTTCCTATTGCCTGCACTACAAATGCCTGAATCGTGAAAAGCACTGCAAATATTAAAGTACTGGATATTGGATAAAGGTCTTCCAAAATAGCAAATACTAATGTTTATCATTCAAATATACTTTTCAAACTCGTAATTAGTGTGAAAAAACTTGTACTTATTAACTTTAAAAATATATTATATTCAAAAGAACAATCAAATAAAAGACACAAATCAATAGATTTCCCAATAAGAAAATAAAAAAGGTCTCAACATGAAAGCATTACAAAAAAGCAACAGCAAGAACATGAGGAACACTAAAGTAAATAAAGCCCAATAATTCAAATACTTTTCCTCAATTGGCAACTGTGGTCCCCGCTTCAGCTCAAATGCTCCACTCCTAAAAGGCAAAAGAGATTAATACATCAGCGAGGAAATGGATTTAACTAACAGGCATCAGGGAAATATAAGTGTGTGCTAATTGCTTAAGTTCTTAGGGCATACTTTGTAGAAGCAAAATTTTCCAATTTTTTACTTCCTCCACTGCATTCCCTTAAATCTCACCTCTACCAAGCATACTCTTGTAATATTGTACTCAATATAACAATGAAAATCACCAACATATGATTATTTTTAACAGATCAGCACAAAATCTAGAAAGAGCCATACTTAGAATGCACTCTGGCTGGAGTTGCGTGCAAAATGGTACTTAGAAGTCCAAGTATGGTCTGAGTCTTTCCAGTCCCTGGGGGACCCTAAAAGAATTTTGTTAGAACCAATTAAAGCATTTACAGAGGCCAATAACCAAAACACAAATTATATCATAATAATCCATACATATGCTGAGAAAAGATTATAAGAAGATAATGAATGTCAAAAAGATATTACAGAAAGCAGTTCATCATGTAAAAACACAACCTAGCGACACGAGTGAAAAGGACACAGATTCATATCCTAGTTCCAGAAGTAACAGTTGAATGGTCCGACCCAACCTTGTTCGATGAGATTTTTAAAATATTTAAAAAAAAAAAGAAAAAGAAAGAAACAAATGTATGAGGAACAAGATCCCTAACAGATAAGAAGGTGATACTGCAACCCATGAATCAGTTGATCAATCTCAAGCAGGGGACACTGAAGATGCCCTAGTGCCCCAAGCCTATTCCTGCCCATCAAGGACATGGTTTATCCCATGCAGGCCTAGCACCTGCCTGAACAGCCAACCCCAACACCACATGTGCAAAGGTTAAAACGATGTACCAGGTAAAAAAAAGAAGGCGGAGCTGTTATCAACGTGAATAAAGAGAACAAGAAGGTTGAGATGCTGACAACCAAATTTTGTCAGTTTCAACAAAAATTAATCTCCTTAAAACTACCGTCTCTTTGATGCAAAGATAGCTGTCTTCCTCTTCAGCAAAGGATCATAAGTATTCCAATGCACACATGGCATCAAAATATTACAGTGGAAAAAAATTAAAGTATGTTAAATCATCAAAATAAGGGCACACATCAAGACAAACCTGTATCAAGACAAAGGCATTAGGTAAAAGACCAGCCTGCAAGAGAACACAAAAGTTTTTTGAGGAAAAGGCCATCAAATATATACATGTGTCATGTACACATAGACATATACAAACTTGACCGTGCACTTGTGTGTCTGAATGCATATAAACATAAATATACAGATATATGACATCCTCATAGTAGAGACTTACTGTTATGGCCTCACGTTGATATTGATTGAAAGTACTTTCAACGTATTCCTTCAAAGGCAATGGGATTTTCCAACCCTGATCTGTGGTACCAGAATTCTGCCTACCAGCTGATAATATCAAATCCTTGTAAGGAAGAAAGCTTATAGATCGCACTGCCAAATACTCACGGGCAATTGTGGATAAACTGCATATCTGTAGAATACCAAATTAATTTCAGGAATACAATAACCTTTATCTTGGTAAAACAAAAATTAAGCATTCCTGCCCTTTTCAATGAACAAGAGAACCTTTTGAAAATCTCCAAGTACACAAATGCACAGAAGTGCGATTATCCTAATAAAATGGCTATGATTTAACAAAATACTTTAATATATAATTTAGAAATTAGGGAGCTTTTGCCATTTTTAAAAAAAAAATACAAGAGAGAGAAATACATGATTTCTTGAAGAGCCAAATGAATGGCCCCTAAACATTAAGAACACTACCTATGTAGTAGGGACCTTTTCTAAGAACATACTTAAATGATGTCTATGCCATCTAATATTTTATAGCGGATCCACATTTTTGTGCTATGTAATTAAAACATAGAGCTGTATTATAGATATCAAATATATTGATTTCCAGAGAGAGAATTCGTTATAAAAAAATCTAGTTCCCATGTCAAATTGCAATGCTCATGCATCTAGAAATCCAATGAATATTGTTTCTTCAGCCTTTGAGTGACAACAAAACAAATTTTTATAAGTAGAAGATAACAATTAGAATATTACAACACCAGAAACAACAACAACAACAACAATGAGAACAACAAGCCTCATCCGTACAATTAGATATTATACGAATCAAATCTAAAGGAAATGAAAATGTAAAAGATACTTAGTTTAAGAGTTTCAAACACACAATTCATCCCCAGAACAGAACTTGTTACGTCAGCTTCATTAGAATGAAGACCAGAGAGGATGCGAGATCAGGAATCAAAATGAACTGCCAGACATAACAAGGAGAATAGAAAATTGGTCAAAATAAATTACCTTAAGAAAATACAGCTGCCTTTCTGGCTCGGAAATATGACAACGCATATTCAACAGTCTCGGGCAAGACTTTACATCATTTGTATTAAAATGCGAGAACTCTCCAGCTAGATTGAGTCTGACTCGAAGAAGTCTGGCCTCAGAAAATCTACGTATGTGATCCACCAAAGCAAATGCATAAACTGTAGGTAATTTCTTACCATTCAGAAACTGCATCATGACAATGATAAAATAAATTAATCCATTTGAAGTTCAGGCCCATTATACATCAGAGACAAAGTAGATAAAGGAAAAGACTGACAACAATGCTTTTTTGTTTTCTCAAATTCAAAGCAAGTGGAGCCCCAGCTTCCCTCCTCAAAATAGTAGAAACAAAATAAAATTTATACAATACATGGATATTTCAGATTTTCTGTGCGGCAACATTCATGTCAGTTTTTTGTTCCATGTCCAGTACAATGTCAATGTTTCCTAGATCCTTCCTTATTGATGATTAGCTTAACAATAAAAATACTGCTTCTAGTTGCAAAAATATTCTCAAAGGACGTAAGAATTGCCGTTTACAAATTCACTAGGAGAAACGTCAACAATTAGAAGCAAAAGCACGCTACCTTTAGAAGGCAAAATAATAATAGAAGAATACATCATAGTAGGACCTGCAAAGTTTGCAAGGGTACATTTTCTGATCATTAGTACCTTTTCTTTTGAGAGTAGTAGAAGATCATTCTGCGATATTGATTCACCCTCCTTGATTTCACAAGGAAGTTCTATAAAATGAAACCCATCTGCCTCTGTGCAACTCTTTACTACGCCTAACTTCCATTCAGTCACTGCAGTTTAAGTAGAGTTCTTCAGCACCATAGAGAGGCATTCATTTATCATCACTCAAAATTCCAAACGAAAATCAATGCTCGTAATCAAATTTGTGACTTCCTCGTGCAACTTCAATGATAGTATAAAGAGAAAAAGGAAAAAAACTTTTAAGGAGGAACTTAGAGAAATCTTTCTTATCTTCTCAGTATGAATCCAAACAAGTTTACATAAGTCAAGGTCAAGGATTTTTTTTTTTTTTGGGGGGGGGGGGTTTGGGGGTGTAATTCTAGCACACCTTACTAACAAAAATTATATTACCGGAAGAACGTCTTATATTTAAGTGTGCCAAGGATGAAAGTTTGTTAACATTCAAAAGCCAATACCATCCTTCAATAGGCCGAAGATATTGCAAATCCAGCAAAATAGAGAATTCTTTCGAATCAAACAAATAAGACATAAAGCAGGATAACTAAATAAATAAGCAAAAAATACCCTCTTCGTCCTCGTTCTCCTTAGCTATCTGAGATTTTGCTTCTTCAAAAATGAGAGGCTCGTAAGTAGAGATATATTCATCAACGTCTTTGTACTGAGACTTCACTTTGGGCAGTCTAGACGAATCTCCATCCCCAGTCTCTCCCCCATTGTTCTTCTGCTTCTGAAAAAACCAAATGCCAAAACTCTCCACAATTAAGAATCGACCAGAAAGATAGTTTTTTTTCTTTTTTCCCAGAGACAGAAAGTAGTTAAGCAACTACCTTAGATTCCTTGAGAAGACGAAAGTAGTCCCAACTAAGAACAATCTGATAGAAGCGGCGTATTACAGATTCTTCCTGAAGCTTTTCTTTGTCCAGTGCCATATAGAAAGGAAGAGGGGTTTAGGCGCAGAAAAGATTTTGAGAAGAGGGACGGGGTTTTAAGAGGGAGCGCCCGCAAAGAACGAAGCCTGAAGTATGTAAATGGCAACGTCTTTTGGTGAAATATAGATAAATAAATGGGAACCTATAGAAATTTCTCATGGTTACTCCCAGTCTGCCCCTCCCTCTTGTAAAGTATTCCCCCTGTTTCTTATTATAAGAGACAAATAACTGAAATACGTTAATAAAAAAAATAGTTAAAATTAGTTAAGAATAATTAATGTGTAAAAAATATAATTTTTTTTTAAAAATGCCCTCATTAATAAGGAGAGAGAGCATGAGAGAGAACAATTAAATTATTAAAAGAAAGAGAAGTGGGAGGGAGAGAGAGTGTGAGTTGGAGATAATAAATATAGATAAAATAGTAAATCAACACAAAAAAGTAGAGACAACTTGTAAGTGTCTCTTATATACAGGAATATGCCATGAATATCAAATGTCTCTTATAATAAAGAACGGATGGAGTACTTTTTTAGAAATGATAGGTAAATAAATGGGAACCTATAAAAATTTAAGGAGCTCAATTAAAAAAAATTAGAGAAATGAGATTATGAAATTTTAACAAAAAAATATGTAGGATGAAGAAGTAGAAAAATTAATCAAAAGCTTTAAACTTCATATCTGCAATTTTTTGAATTTAATTTATTAAAATTCCCCCATCCTCATACAAAACAGACCCAGGTGTGAATTAATTATATTTTTCTGGGAAAAATAATTAATTATATTTTCTGAAACTTACTTACATTAAAAATTTAATGCAATTTTCCTATTTCGGTTCTATATAATATATTTTTAAAAAAATTGAAAATTTTTTGAACAAATTTAATCACTTAATCATATATCTTTATTTGTAGTGAGGTAGTTAAATTAAAAAAAAAAAAAAAGCATCGTCTCATGAATTGCATATACTTTAAGTAAAAGTTATGCATTGGCAAAAGCGAGAAATGGAGAGAGTTGTTTTTAATTTTAGATAAATATTTGTAAAATAAAAACTTCATTTTTTTATTTGTTGACTGAATGGGGCTTTAGTAATTGAGTATCAATGATATTATTGATAGTACTTATAAGCTAGTACTCAAATATATACATAGATATATATATAAAGAGGACGAAATATAATTTATCACCAAAATATGCAAAACCTCCATATGATCTCAAAATGGCATGTCTATGAAATTTTTAGGAACCGTTTGAAATTAAATTTTTGTGAAATGATTCAAGTGTCCTCATTTAAAAAAATAAAAAGGAAAAACTCCCCTGATGACTAGAAAATTTTTCGAATGGGTAGTTAAGTTAGGATTAGATCCTATCACTTTTTAATTCTTGAAAAGTTATATGCATAGTTTTTTTTTGCTTGTGAGTCAATCTCCGTATGATTTTGGAAGTATTTTTTTTTTGGCTAAATACATACATCCTTTCATTGGAAATAATTTTATCTGAAACACTATCAGGTACTAAATATGAATATCTATTCTAATAAAAATTTAAAATTTGACTTGTCACACTACAAGAGATTTTTTTTTTTTTTAATCCAATCCCAATAGGCATCTGGAAGTTCTAGAGATGTGTGTGGGATAGGCATATGAAGATAAAGTTACTTATGGGCCTGATGCTTTCTGATTCTGAGCCAGTAACCCGGAAGTGTCACGCCCATAACTACGGCCCATCCTGTCTAAGAATTCAACTATATACTCGAACAGGCCCTACGCACAAAATAGGCCTTATGTTTTTATTTTTGTTTTTTGTATCGTTTATCTCGTACGTCTGTTATATCTACAGAAGATTAAACTCACAATATCACATTTAAACAAAATTTAAGAAAGTGTACTAAGGAGAATTGGGTCTAGTAAAAAAAAACTCAAATGACTAGTCTCTCACAAATCCATTTACAATGATTTATTAGTAACTTTTTAATCATGATTTATAGAATACAAGATAAATATTTGAGAGGAGTTTTGTTTCGACTTGTATAAAATGTGTTTATAAATAATTTTAAATGTGATATCAACCAGGGCCTAAACAAACCAAATTTGAATCCTCATTGGGAGAGATAGTCACCTTTAGAGGTGAAAAATCGAATCGTAATAAAAAACTGAACCAAACCAATTTCAATTTTGGTTTTTTTTTCGGTTATTTCATTTTTCAATTATATATTCATTTTTTATTTTTTAACAATTAGATTTTCAATGTTCGGCTCTTGGTTATTAGAAAAAAAATTGGTTAAAATCAAAAAACCAAAATAAATATATTTTATATTTATATTAATAAATATTATTATAACAAATACATATATGTGGGTATATGTGAGCTCTTTAAATATATTTATATTCACTAAACATGGTCATAATAAATATTATTATAAGAAATCATATTAAATAATGAAATATTTAGTAATTAATAGTTATAATTGTGTTTTATTATTTTTTAAATTTAAAATCACTTTTTACATTTATATATTTCGTTTAAACGAACCAAAATATCTCGGTTAATTCAGGTTTGATTAATTTGATTAATCAGTTTCAGTTCGATATTTAAAATTGATTCTATTCAATTATTCAGTTATCACTAAAAATCAAATCGAAAAACCGAATACTCACCTCTACTCATATTTGGTACCTGATAGTAACTTGAATAGGTTTACTTGCAATAAAAATATACATGCTTATCAAAAAATGTAAGCATTTAGTATGAGTTCAACCAAACAATCCCAATAACTGATTGCCCTTGCTTAGAACATGAAGGAAGCGTTTAATGTTGGGATGTGACCCTGTTAAAGAAATCTTATATCTTAATTATCATGATTATGAAAAATGGACATATTTCATACTATACAGTAATATTTTAGGAAAATCATGTTTGTTAACATTAAAACATTAACTAATTTATTTAGTTTTTTAATGGAGAAAACTTAGGTCCAATGCACCAACAAATTGCTGCCATCTGGATTATTCAACACGTCAACATTTAACCCCCCAAGAAACTCCGTTAGCATTACCCACCTCCGCGAGTTCATCCATGGCCGCCACTGATGCTCTTCTTCCTTGTGTTATTCTCCGACTTGGTACCTTTCAAGCTGGATGCTCCGGAGAAAATCTTGGCTTCGCAAGCTTCCAATTGTCCTTCCGCAACGACTTTGCTGAGAAATTTAGCGCGAATTGAGCAAGAAGATCGTTCCCATTCTGCTCCCGCGTCAGAGCCCCCATCAACAGTTTTCCACGATGACTTTGCAGCGACGGCTACACCAAGGAATGAATGCACTGCACACAGACTCGCGACTTTAAAAAAAAAAATGAAGTGGTCTGTTGTGAATGTAGTTGAGGTAGAGAGAGAAATTAGAGAATAAGTTATGATCTCAGGGTTCTAATGGCAAAGAAGAAATTCGTTTTTTACTCCAACAATAAAGAAATTTTAAGCTAAAATAAAATATACATTTAGTCTTTTAATTTTATATAATATTTTAATTTAGTTTTTTAATTTTAAAAGTATATATTTAGTCCTTTAACATAAAATTATTAGACATTAATGATTTTTTTAAACAATTATGGATGTTTTGAAAATTAGATTTAATATGTTAATATTAATTTGAGAATATTTTATCAATATTTAAGATCTTAATATTATCATCTTTTAAAAGAAATTTTAGGATTAAATGACTAAAAATATACTTTTTGAAGTTAAAAGATTAAATTAAAATTTTATATAAAATTAAAAAAGCAAATATATACTTTAGCTGAAATTTTATTTAGGTTAACGGGGGATTTAATGGAGTTTCTGAGGGTTAAATGTTGATGTGTAGAATAATTCAGATGGCAGCAATTTATTCGTGCACTGGACCCAGTGTCTCCAAATCACAGGACCTAAGTTTTCTCCTTTTCTAATCCACGTAAATTAATTAACTCTTATAGGAATTATTATTTCAATTTTCAATTACATTTCTTTTAATTTTCCATTTATTCAATGCAAGTAACATTTCTCCAAATTATTATATATCCAAATATTAGTGACGCAGAAGTGGCTTAACCGAAGATTGTCAGCTGCTTGCAAACCATCAAAAATCTCAATTAAGAATAATTCAAAAGGTACATATATTATAACAAAAAATTTGAGTCTATTAAATATTCATAATAATAATAATATTGCCCTTGTCAATAGCAGACTAACGGTGTAAGACCCGCTAGATCACTTTGAGTTTCGAATTTAAGGAAGTGTTTAGATAGAAATCAAACCATAGTTTTAAAAATGTTTTTACAGTTTACAAAGTAAATATATGAAAAAGATTGTCCCGTTTTGTTAAAAAAATATTTCTTAGAAGCATTTTTTATGGTTGTCAAACACCTCCTACATCTAAAAGAAGACACTTTTATAGAAATGGAAAGGAAAGTTATGAATCCCAAAATGAATTATGAGTTGTTCTGTTGCCGGATAATATGATTCAGAAAAAGTGTGGGATATCAGATGATACTATTTTAAAAAAAATATTCCTGTCATTTGCTTTATAATATATGGGGCATTAATTATGGCAAAATAATCCTTGTGGAAGAAGGATGAATGAGATCATTTGAAATCCTTAATGAACACGTACGTTTACTTGCTCATTAGTCTTGCACTCGTATTTCTCAAATCCAACACGTAACCGTGTGCCTTTATTTATACACTCTACATTTCAGCCATAAAAAGGACTACTCTACACGAAACCCAAACTTCCTACGCATTTATTTACCCCACGTCATCTTTCTTTTTCCCACCTTTTCGTCATGAATTTTTCCTCCAAAATTACAAGATTTAATTGAGATTTATTTCAAACTTAAATATAAAATTTTAATTTATTTTGTCTCCAAATTTATAATTTTCTCCACAAACTCTCTCTATTAATTAGACGTAAGTTAGTTTTAATGAGACGGTTTCAATTTAAACGATTAAAGGATTACTTTAGAAAAAAACTGACACATATTTTCTTACATATAACTAATTTAATTAATTTTTTAAATTTTTATAAATTAGTTATATAATTCTTACATTTAAAACTAAAATGAGTATATAAAAAAAACAATTACATTAAGTTTTTTTTTAGTCCATTATCTCAGGTTCTCTAATTATTCATGACCATGTGTATGTTCTATTTTTTTCATATGAATTTATAGTTTAGTGATAATATTTTAAAAATAAGATGTATAATCAAATGCAAGAACTTAACATAATAAATATAAAAAACTTATATGTATTGTTGTTTATAAAAATATAACTACATAATTAACTTATTTCAAGTTTTGCGGAACATTATTGAAAAAAAATGTCTAGTGAGAAATAATGCGCATGTATGCATGTTCCCTAAGTTAAAAGCAAAATGACGTTTTTTCCCCCTCATAATATAAATTTTAATCTCTTAATGTCTTCCTATTGCGTTAAGTCCATTGGTGTAACTAATAAAAGGCAAAAACATTATCGAAATACTTTTGCCAACTCTGTGCTTTTATATGGATTTATTGTCATCGGTGTTTTTGGGTGTATTGTGACAAATAGACTACTTACATAATGTATATTATATATTTATCTAATATATTTTGAAAAACTAATTAGTTCGCAATTTTGTGTCTGGAAAAAAAATAGTTTAGAGTTTAGAGTTTTTTTTTATAAAAGTATTTGATATCTGATGGAATCAATTCATATTCAAATATAGTCAAAACTTGATTTGGTTCAAACTCTAATCAAATAGGTGTTTTATATGGAATTTTAATTATTATGATTGTTTAAATAACCAACGGAAACATGCAATATTTTCAATAAAATATTTAATTAAGAAATAATCAATAACGCGTGTAGACATAACACTGTCAAATCCATCAAGTCCATGACAATTTATGAACATAATACAACTTAGAATTAATATCTTTTTATTTCTTGAAATTTAACATTGTTTTTATTTTAATTCTAAAATTTGAAAGTGATGCTCCTGAAATTTAATCCGTCAAAAAAATTTTGTTCTATAGATAGAACAATAGCTTGGTCTTTGGACTAAAATCAAAATCAAAATGAATTCGAACCATAGAGACAGAAAGTGGTATCTACAAATTATATATTGCTAATAAAATAATTAATCAGCTAAACACAAATAAATTAAGCTCTATTGACACGCGCCAGTACCACAAGCCGACCCTCATTCTCAGTTACGGCGTGTTATATATATATATATATATATATAGAGAGAGAGAGAGAGAGAGAGAGAGAGAGAGGACGCGTCTAGGCATTTGAGATCGTTATTCACAATCATCATCGTCTCTCCTTAGAAGCAAAACCAATGACGAAGGATTCGACGACGGCGAAAATCACACCTGCAACTGCATGCGGAAGTCACAACAACAGCCTGAAAGAGCCGTTTACGGCGGTGGAGCTCTCTGAATCGGAGGTAAACGCCGTTATGCAACTCATTCAACTCAGCAGCGCCGATTCTTATTCGGGTCATACAGATCTCCAGGAAGGCGATAATAGCAGTAATAACATCAGCTTCTCCTTCTTCACCTTCAGCAAAGATGAAAGCTGCAAATCAGTCGATGCAACATCTTCCTCCTACTCCTCGACCTCCTCCCCCGCCTCCTCGTCGCCGGTCGCTGCAGTGTTGTTAATGGAAGCAGAAAAAGGAGAATTATTAGCAGAACAGGATCCTGATGGTGATGATGATAATGATCGGAGCAATTTCGGAGAGAGAAGGAACAAGAGGTACCGATCCATTGCAGAGTTATATAGGGTTACGGACGAGACTGTGTTGATGTCTGTTGTTAGGAGGAGGAAGAAGGAGAAGGAGAAGGAGATGCAGCCGCAACCGTAGCGATCAGAAACGAAGTTGCTTCAAATTTCTCCAAGAGACTGAATCATGGTAGATTCCGATCAGCACAGATATGTGAATATTAGATGTGAGTTTTGTGAAGATCGCGTGCTTTATTATTGTCTCTTCGAAATTTAACTGACATTTCTTTGTAAGTCCTTAATATTAGATCTAATTTGAGCAGCTTGTACTCAAAATTGCTTGGTAATTTGAATTAGAAGGTGATCACATTATTTATATATTTAACACCTTGGCTTGATCAGTTGAGAACTCGAAATTAAACCAACGTAAGCGCGTGCTTGATAATTAGTTTCACACCTTCAAACTGTTGTGTTCAGTGTTTCAATGTGAAACTAAACACTTCCTTACATCGTAAAATGCATATATATGATATTTGAATTCTGTACACGAGAAGTTTGTATGCTTTTGAACTGTAGGATCTGGAAATTTGTACAGACAAGGGGGGTTGGTTTGGCAAGATATTGTCCCATAATTCGAAACTTAACGGAGCTTTTGGTTTTCATTAATGGTGAAGAAGTTTTTGCTTGTTGAAGGAGGAAAAACTAATTAACGCGTGAGTCAGACCCGAATCAAATTAAGAGTAAGAAATCCGTATAATGGCACAATGCCATTGATAGAACAAATATCTTTTAATTAACAATCTATTTCAAGATCTGGTCATTTGGTTGAGCACAATGATACTATAGGATTCGTATAACCAACCTAATACGATGGAATAAAGTTTTGTTGTTGTTGTTGTTATAGTCGTAATCCAAGCATATATAATCCACTACTACTCTTGTTGATTAAGCTAGCTGATATTCTGAAAATCTAACTTCAAGAAGTTTGCACAAGTGCCTCTAAATACAGTCATATTTTTGTTATACGACGTCTTATGACTTTTTCCCCTTTATTACCAAACTCAATATACAGTAAACCAAAGAATCAAGTTACTTAATTAATCGTTTGCAGGTATTTTGTCCTTTCTTTTTTCTTCACTTTTAAAGGATTGTTAGCACATAATGTTCAAATATATATTTTAATGTAAGATGAAGTGATAATAAAATAAAATGATGATATGAAAAATTAAAAAATAATTTTGAGTATAAAATAAAAATAAATTTCCTTCCCTCTTTGCGACTTCTTTATATCCAGAATAGAAAAGATGCATGCATACATTGTCAGATTATTTAACGATCTGAGAGATTACAACAAAAAGTGTGACTTTTGATATAATGAGTTGTGTGAATTCAAAAGTGATGTGTGGAAAGCATAACTAATTAGAGTCAATGTGCATGCATGTAACACACAACCTCACAGTACGAACTCAATTCTCAGGCTCAACAATGCATCGTCTTTTCAGAGAGAGAATGAACGTGGAAGAGAGAACAAAACGAGGGAGAAAAAAAATTATGATATTTATTATGATATTTTATGTATTATGTATATACTTCTCCGGTTTTTAATATAAGACTTATTTAACTAATTTGATTATATTAAAAAATTAGATAAATTAGTTAATTATAAGAAAAATGACATGTTTTTTTCTAAAATAATATAAGCATATTTCTTAATATTCTTTCTCCCTTACTTACTTAATTATGGTTGAAAGAGTATCCATATGAGTAATTTAGAAAAAATTGATAAATATAAAAAATAGATCTTATATTTAGGATCAAAATTAACTTATCAATTAGGTCTACTATTAAGGACTGTAGGAGTATATTTATATTAAACATCAGTAGTAAAGTTTATTAAAAAATATTGAAATGTTAAGTTTTATATTTTGTACTACCTTGTAATAACACCAAAGTTGTTTGGCGATTGTTGTTACGATGATAGCAGATTTTTCTACCCAAAAGAAAAGAAGATGATAGCAGATTTCAGAATATTGCGACAGCGTGAAAGAGGATGAAGAGCTTGAAATCATAGTATCTCATAATCTTCTTTACCATAAACATCAATTCTTGTTTTTTTTAAATTAAAAAAATAGAAAGTCTAATATATAGAAAATATTAAAATTAAAAATTAAGAAAATTTTTAAACTCTAAAATAATTTTTCCACCTTTAAGATAATTTATATTAATCTCAATTTACAGTATGAAATATTTTTTTGGACCAAAAATAATGTGAAATATCGATTCAACTGAACAAAAACTGATTATTGGAGTTTCTCTGAACGAAGATTCCGAATTTGTTGGACTTAAAAATGTGGGCCCAAATGCCCATAGGCCTTAAACCCATTCCTAGCTACTTGTAGAAAGCTTCATTAGCCTTCTAGCAATAAAAAAAAAAAAAAAGAAAGCATTGCCCCGGAGTCTCATATAAATTTACATAAAAATATGATTTTTTAAAAATACATCTCTTCATTTTAAAAATATTCTAATAGTTAGTATTAATGAGACAGTTTCAATGTACATGACTAATGGGTTACTGTAGAAAAAACTGACATTTTTTTTTACATATAACTAACTCAATTAATTTTATAAATTTTTACGGATTAGTTATATAATTCTTACATCTAAAACAAAAATAATTATATAAGAAATATTTATATCAAGTTTTTTATGTCTACTATGTCGGGTCCTTCAATCATTGATGATCATTTGTATGTTATATTTTTTTTTCCATATAAATTTATAGTTTAGTGGTAATATTTTAAGAAGAAGACATATGATCAAAGCAAGAACTTGATATAATAAATATAAACAACTTAATCTACGTCTTGTTAATTATGAAAATGTAACTAAATAGTTAACTTATTTCAAGTTTTGCGGAACATTATTGTAACTAATAAAAGGCAAAACCAGTATCGAAATCCTTTTGCCTAACTCTTTGCTTTTATATGGATTTATTGTCATCGTTGTTTTTGGGTGTATTGTGAAAAATAGACTATTCACTTAATATATATCACATATTTATCTAATATATTTTCAAAAACTAATACTCCTCCGGTCCTTATTATAAGACCCAATTTGACTTTTTATTTGGTCCTAATTATAGGACCCAATCCATTTTGTCTCTTATATTTATGCATTTTTTTCAAGATAATCCTTCTAATAATGATAGTTTTAGCCAATATACTTAATTAGCAAGGATATTTTAGGAATGACAACACTTATTTATTATAAATAACCAACTTAACTTACTTCCTTAATCTCCTCAAATAAGTCAATTGGGTCTTATAATTAGGACCGGAGGAGTAGTTCGCAATTTTGCGTCTGGAAAAAAAATAATTTAGAGTTCAGATTTTTTTTTAAAATATAAGTATTTGATATCTGATGCTATTAATTCATATTCAAATATAGTGAAAACGTGACTTGGTTCAAACTATAATCAAATAGGTGTTTTATATGGAATTTTAATTATTATGATTATTCAAATAACCAACGGAAACATGCAATATTTTCAATAACATATTTAATTGAAAAATAATCAATAACGCGTGCAGCCATAACACTGTCAAAACCATCACCATCAAGTCCATAACAACAATTTATGAACATAATACAAATTGGGATTAATATATTTTTATTTCTTGAAATTTAATATTGTTTTGATTTTGACCCTAAAATTTGAAACTAATACTCCTGAAATTTAATCTGTCTAAAAATTTTTGTTTCATAAATAGAAAAATAGTTTGGTTTTTGGACTAAAATCAAAATCGAAATAGTTCGAACCATAGAGACAGAAAGTGGTACCTACAAATTATATATTGCTAATAAAATATAATTAATCAGCTAAACACAAATAAATTAAGATCTATGGACACGCGCCAGTCCTACAAGCCGACCCTCATTCTCAGTTACGGCGTGTTTTTATATATATATATATATAGAGAGAGAGAGAGAGAGAGAGAGAGAGGACGCGTCTAGCTAGGCATTTGAGATCGTTATTCACAATCATCATCGTCTCTCCTTAGAAGCAAAACCAATGACGAAGGATTCAACAATGGCGAAAATCACACCTGCAATTGCATGCGGAAGTCACAACAACGGCCGGAAACAGCCGTTTACGATGGTGGAGCTCTCAGAATTGGAGGTAAACGCCGTTATGCAACTCATTCAACTCAGCAGCGCCGATTCTTATTCGGATCATACAGATCACCACGAAGACGATAATAGCAGCAATAACATCAGCTTCTCCTTCTCCAGCTTCAGCAAAGATGAAAGCTGCAAATCAGTCGATGCAGCATCTTCCTCCTACTCCTCGACCTCCTCCCCCTCCTCCTCCTCGTCGGTCGCTGCAGTATTGTTAATGGAAGCAGAAAAAGGAGAATTATTAGCAGAACAGGATCCTGATGGTGATGATGATAATGATCGGAGCAATTTCGGAGAGAGAAGGAACAAGAGGCACCGATCCATTGCAGAGTTATATAGGGTTACGGACGAGACTGTGTTGATGTCAGTTGTTAGGAGGAGGAAGAAGGGGGAGAAGGAGATGCAGCCGCACGCGTAGTGATCAGAAACGAAGACGCTTCAAATTTCTCGAAGAGACTGATTCATGGTGGATTCCGATCAGCACAGATATGTGGATATTAGATGTGAGTTTTGTGAAGATCGCGTGCTTTATTATTGTCTCTTCGAAATTTAACTCACATTTCTTTTTAAGTCCTCCATATTAGATCTACTTTGAGCAGCTTGTATTCAAAATTGCTTGGTAATTTGAATTAGAAGGTGATCACATTATATATTTAACACCTTGGCTTGATCAGTTGAGAACTTGAAATTAAACCAACGTAAGCGCGTGCTTGATAATTAGTTTCACACCTTCAAAACTGTTGTGTTCAGTGTTTCAATGTGAAACTAAACACTTCCTTACATCGTAAAATGCATATATATGATATTGGAATTCTGTACACGAGAAGTTGGTATACTTTTAAACTTCAGGATCTGGAAATTTGTACAGAGAATGGGGGGGGGGGGTTGGTTTGGCAAGATATTGTCCCATCAATTCGAAACTTAGAGGAGCTTTTGGTTTTCATTAATGGTGAAGAAGTTTTTGCTTGTTGAAGGAGCAAAAACTAATTAAGGCATGAGTCAGACCAGAATCAAATTAAGGGTAATAAATCCGTATAATGACCCAACAACGTAGACAGAACAAGTATCTTTTAGTTAACAATCTATTTAAAGATCTAGTTATTGATTGAGCACAATGTCGTCACACAATTATATGATAGAATAAAGTTTTGTTATTGTTGTTATAGTCGTAATCCAGATATATATAATCCATTACTACTCTTGTTGATTAAGCTAGCTGATGTTCTGAAAATCTAACTTCAAGAAGTTTGCATAAGTGCCCCTAAATACAGTCGTTTGCAGGTACCTTTTCTCCTTTCTTTTTTCTTCAATTTTAAAGGATTGTTAGCGCATAAAGTTCAGATATACATTTTAATGTAAGATGAAGTGATAATAAAATAAAATGATGATATGAAAAATTAAAAAAAGAAATTGAGTATAAAAAAATAAATTCCCTACTGTAGTCTTTGCGACTTCTTTATATCCAGAACAGAGAAGATGCATGCATATCATGTTCAGATTATTTAACGATCCGAGAGATCACAACAAAAAGTACGACTTTAGATACAATGAGTTGTGTGAATTCAAAAGCGATGTGTGGAAAGCATAATTAATCAGAGTCAATGTACATGCATGTAACACACAACATCACAGTACGAACTCAATTCTCAGGCTCAACAATACATCGCCTTTTCAGAGAGAGAATGAAAGTGGAAAGAGAGAACAAAACGAGAGAAAAAAAATTATGATATTTTATGTATTACCTCCGGTCCTTAATATTACTTCCGGTCCAAAATATAAGAGTTAATTGACTAATTTGAGTATATTAAAAAAATAAGTTAAGTTGTTATTTGTAATAAATGGATATTATTTTTCTCAAAATATTCTTACTAATTAAATGTATTGATTAGAACTACCATTATTAGAAGGACTATCTTGAAAAAAAAAATACATAAATTGAGAGATAAAGTGGATTGAGGCCTTACATTTAGGATCAAAATAAAAGTCAAACGAGGTCCTATATTAAGGACCGGAGGTAGTATAAGATCCCGTTTGACTTTTATTTTGGTCCTAAATATAAGATCCCACTCCACTTTGTCTCTCATACTTATCTATTTTTTTAAGATAGTCCTTCTAATAATAGTAGTTCCAGCCAATAAACTTGATTAGCAAGGATGTTTTAGGAAAGACAATACTCCTTTGGTCCTTAATATAGGACCCAATTGTTGACTTAGTTTTGGTTCTAAATATAAGACTCATTTATCATATTTATCAATTTTATCTAAATTACCCCTATGAATACTCCCTCAAACATAATCAAGTAGAAGAGTGAGAGGGGGTATTAAGAAAGATGATTATGGTGTTTTAGGAAAAACGCGTCACATTTCTTGTAATTAACTAACTTATCTAATTTCCTTAATCTAATCAAATTAGTTAAATAAGTCTTATATTAAGGACTAGAGGAGTACATATTTATTATAAATAACTAATTTAACTTATTTTCTTAATCTACTCAAATTAATCAGTTATCTTTTATATTTAGGACCGGACATAGTATTATTTATATATATTTATATTAAACATCACTAGTAAAGTTTATTAAAAAAATTGAAATGTTAAATTTTATATTTTGTACTGCATTGTAATAACACCAAAGTTGTTTAGCAATTGGTGTTAGATGATAGCAGATTTCAGGATATTGCAATAGCATGAAAGACGATGAAGAGCTTGAAATCACAGTATCTCATAATCTTATTTATCATAAGCATCAATTCTTTTTTTTTTTTAAAAAAAAAAGAAAGTCTAATGTATAGAAAATATTAAAATTAAAAATTAAGAAATTTTTCCAACTTTAAAATAATTTATATCAATCTCAATTTACAATGTGAATTTTTTTTGGACCAAAAACAATACTACCTCTGGTCCTTAATATAAGACCCTGTTTGACTTTTATTTTGGTCCTAAATATAATAGCTCAATCCACTTTGTCTCTGATATTTATTCAATTTTTTCCAAGATAGTCCTTGTAATGATTATAGTTTTAGTCAATACACTTGATTAGCAAGGATATTTTAGGAAAGACAACACCTATTTAGGACAAATAACTAACTCAACTTACTTTCTTAATCTTCTCAAATTAGTCAATTGACTCTTATAATTAGGACCAGAGGTAGTATGAAATATCGGTTCAACTGAACGAAAAAACAACTATTATTGGAGTTTCTCTATAAAATGCTTGTTTGAAGGAAGATTCGAACATTTGTGGGCCATAAAAATGTGGGCCCAAGTGCCCATAGGCCTTCAAACCCATTCCCAGGTACTTCTATAAAGCTTCATTGGCCCTCTCGAGGAAAAAAAATAAAAACCACATCGCCCCAAAGTCTCAACCTAAAAGGAGGGTTTATTACTTTGTGAGGCTTCTAGGTCTCTTTTTTTTTTTTTTTTGGTACATAAAATTTTTAGGAAAGGGGTCGGGCTCACTCACGATTCAAGGGTAGGGCACCTAATGCTTGATCCACTGGGGCCTATCCCTATGGGGCACGGGAGCATGACAAGTAAGCCCTTTTTTTCTAACCCAATAGATAGGAATCACCCAACTTCACTACGCTATGGAGATGCCTCCCCCAGGGCTGCGACTGGAGCCACAACAAAGTGACACTCCCCAGGATCGAACTCCCTCCTTCTGGTGAGAGAGTCCGACCCCTTTGCCAACTGAACCCACGGACGAGGGGTCTAGGTCTCTATTTAATTAACACACTTAAGTTCCATATGTTCTATTATTGGAAGATGCTGTGTCCATAGCAGTAGCAGCAGTATCGGGTTCTTCAGGTTATGGTCTTGTAGGGATTGGAAATCCCCATGGAAACACGGATATCAAAGCTTATCTTCTACAAAAGTTCAGTTCAGTTGAGTTACCAGGTGATACCTTCTGGCAAGATAATTAAATTGCGTTGTTTTTATCTTGTAGAAAAGATTTAGATCTTCAAGATTTTATCTGGATAGTGTGTAGAATGATCCAATTGGCATTAAGAAAGTTTCTAACTTTTTCTGAAGCAGAAGAAATTTCCATGTTCCACATAAATTCAACAATTTAATGAGCAAAAATTGTCTAAAGCAGAAATAAGGGTAAACAAAATTCACCATGTATTTTAAAATAACATTCTCTTTCACCTTCAAACTTTATGTCAAATGCCAGAAGCCCAGATGAGAAATTTCACAGCCAATCCCTTAGATTCCATAGCGAATCACTGGATTCAATTTACATTTTCCAATACACCATCAGATTTTGTTTTCCAAGTTAATAACCAATACCCAATTGGGGAGGAAAAATTAAAGAGATTTGAAAAACCCTAACTTAATATGTCATCTAAAATCTTCCTTGTTACAGTTTGCAGTTTAAGAATTTCCCGTGAATCACTCCAAACCCACTCATCCAAATTTCCAATCTCTGTTTTCTTCAGATCTCTTTGTCCTCAAATTGCGTAAAGCCATGAGAGTTCAAGTGAGAATGTGAGTGAACAGAAAAAAGGAGGATAGCAAAATGATGGCCACTCATTAAACACTGAGTCCATCAAAGCCACACTGCTTGTCAGTCAGAGATTGCTTCCTTGGACTTATCACTATTGCACAGTTCACAGATGCCTGCAACACAGTTGAGTTCACAAGATCATTCATCTGTGGTTCCAACAACATAGCTAAAGGATAACTGTATTATTGTAATAACATTACTCATCACACATGGATCTTTTTTTATTGAAAAACAAATGTTGTAGACCTATTGATCTTTTTAAGAATAAGGTGCTTAAATATCCCAGAAATATACACGAAAAAACACCCAGCATTTGAAAGTTTTTTTGGATTCTTATGTACCTTGGAAGTTTTATTTCGCAACATTTATACCTTGAATTATTATTTACCATTAAATTTAACTATTAAAAAGTATCCGTTAAACCACATAATTTAACAATTAAACTTAACGGTGGATAACGGTCAGGTTATTTTTGCTGAGTAGTCTTTTGTGTAAACTTTCAGAATATTTAAACACCTTATACCATCTTTTTATCATTGATTATCTACTTAAAAATTTCTCAAGAAATTACATCCCATGAAACTTAATAATAAATTTCCGAGAACTCTGGTAACTTTGTGATGATTTTAATCCTCAAAATAATTATAGTTTTTGACAACCTTCAACTTAAATTTTTAATTTATGAATGAGTCCTAAATATACCCCCCCCCCCTCATGAGACTATGGAGATCATTGTTAAGATAGGGACACAGGACGGGGGGATGAGCTCATGTGCCCCACAAACAGTAAAGTCACATGCTGAAGTCTCTCTTTAATTTGTTCAAGCTCGCAATTTTTTCACATAGTAAAGCGGGTGGTAAAATACTGAATTGCAAAATAACATCACCTAGACGCCAGCCATGAAAAGTTGAAAGAAATAAAGAGAAAAGAAACGAAAACATAAGAAAGAAAAATGTGAAAGTAAAAAAAAAAAAAAACAACAACAAACAAACATTAGAGTGAACACTATAAACATAGTTTAGTTAGAGTAAAGAAAACAAAAGAGTTGCGGTAGCTTCTTGGTTTCATGATGCAGTTTCTATCCATCATTCACTAGGTTAATGAATCCAGCTATGGACTCTAGGTGGGGACCAAGCAGTTTGTCATTATATTTTAAGTTCTGTGCCATCATTCCATCCTAGAGCAGTAGAGCCTCTAGGCTGTTCATGGAGTGAGATTATTCTAGGGCATTAATAATTTAATGTAGACCAGCCGGTAACAACTACATTTTTCATTTGTCTGTTTCTTTCATGTTTTGTGTATGAGCCAGGAGCTTCTCATCGCCTTCCTAGACATTCTTAGTTGCATTTAAAGTAGACATATTCCAGGACACTTCAACTAGATAAAGCTCTTTTCTTTTCTTTTTTAGGTCCGATGAACAGGTAACGCTTAGTTCACGAATAATACAAACTTTCCCTTATTTTAATTTGGCAAGTTGCTTTTAATAACACTTTTTCTGTTATATAATGACATCACTTGTGTTTTAAAATAAGCAACCAAAAGAAACTTTTGAGATTTTTTGGATTTGTTAATAACATGACCGATAAAAAATTTAATTGGTATGACATGATAATTATCAATATTGTTTATTTAATATCAATTATTTATTTTGTTCTACAAAAGACCCACAGTAGCTTCGATAAACTAATTATTAATAAGAAAGTCACAAGCTTTTATTATACTTTTTACTGTAGAAGATTTTACTTTTCATTTCTTTCAAAAACAGCAAAGAACTGTACAAAAACCACAAAATTGATCCTCAAACGTTCAAACCAGACCTTAATATTTAGACTAAGAACCCTGCTTGTATTTGTATCTTTTATGTATTTATAGGTCAATCAAATAGAACACTAAGTCACTAAAATGTTAAAAAGTTTCCTGGTAGCATAAATTGTTTGACTGAAACTTTCTCCCACCTCTACCACTCCGATTTAATTATTCCAGTCATCATCAAAATGTTAATATTTTGATTTTATTATTATTATTATTATTGAGAGATAAAACTGCAAAGGAAGAGCCCACAAAACAAGGTCTAGAAAATATCAAAGTATAAAAACGATACCACTGGAATGTCTTTCCGTACTATAAAATAAACAAACAAATGCAAGAGAGACGGAGGGAGCGAGCGTAAAAATCAAGCGCTCTTACCATCACTGGGAGCCTTTCTATACGACTTTCCAGGTTGAAAATCAAAATATTAAAAATTACAATTAACTAAAATTATTATCAAATTTTATATCACATTTTAAACTGTGATTATAAATTCAATTAAAACTATAAGGTTTAAAAATATATTAAAATAATTTTAATTTCTAAATAATGACATTATTCAAAAAAAATTATATAAAAATCTTCTCATGTAATTTTTCTGAAACAAGATGAAGATCAATTCAAGGTAGGAAGAAGGCAATGCAGGGGATGCTGGCAATGTTTTCCTTTTAACTAGAACATATTAATATACTATTTGTAGTTTCAGATGCTCTTTGTTCTACCGTTTCCATAAAGGGTAGTGGATTTCGTAGACACAGACACACAAAACAGCTAGAATCCACACTAAATCCACGAGAATGATAAGCTTGATTTTCAAGCAGAACGGAAGATTAAGCTTAATGAGGCAAGTTCAATTCTACCTACGGCAATATTGCAGGAAGATAGAGTTAAGGCTGTGAAAACAACGGATAAAAAGGAAATTTGAAGCCTAATTAATTGGAAAGCAAAACGGAATGCCCATGAAAAACTCACAGTGAAGTCACATTTTGAATGCTATGAAAGCAGAGAAAGGAGTGGAGAGAACCTGAACGCTAGGAGAATCGAAGTTCATGATCCGGATCTTAGCTCCGACATCACCAAAGATCCGTAACTCGACCCGGTCATTGACGGAAGCGTCTCGGATTAAATCGGCAGCGTCGGCCTGAAGCAAATTGACCCGATCGACGACGATCGTCGCCTGTACTTGCCTCTCACTGTGCGCTTCCTGGTAGAATCCAGGCACGGAAGCTTTGCCCAACGGGATTCCCCTGTACATCACGGTGAACCTGGACTCACCGTACTTGATCCCCACCTTGTTAGGGTTCACGGCGTTGAACAGCAGCAAAATAGTGAGGGAGAGAGACACAGTAGTGGCGCCAGTGGCAGTGGGTATTGAGCCGTCGTTGGGTGCGGCGAAGGAGGGAGGGTTGGTTGTGATGCCCATGGATTGGACGGTAACCTGCTGGAGCTCGAACTGGGGCTTCTTGGGCTTGATGGCGAGGATAATGACGAGGACGACGGCGAGGACGAGGAGAGCGAGGAAGGAGAAGAGGAGGAAGAGGCAGCAACAGCAGCCTCTGAAGGAAGCGGAAGAGGAGGAGGAGGAGGAGCGATACGACGGCGTGGGATAGTAGTAGCGGTGATTATTGGAAGAGTTTGTAGTCATTTTTGAGCTGTTTCTCTCTTCCTCTACGTCTCGCTCTTCTGCTCTCTCTCTCTCTAATCAATGTCGGGGTTAGCTTCCTGAGAATCTACTATTCCAGCGTATTTGCAGTTCCAAAGGTGGGAGAGAGAGAGAGTGCGTGCGTGGGTGTGAGAGGGTGAGAGGGACTGAGAGAGGAAGTGGGGGGTGAGTGAGAATAGATAGTGGAACGGAGGAATGAAGGTGGTCACTGGTCGTGGTTGACGCTTGACGAGCATTCGTGCTTGACCGGGTAAAAATTAATCACACTAAAAATGTATTAAAATTAATTACCCTTAAAATTACTAAATTTTTTAATAAAAATTTTCTAAAAATGTGTTATTATTTGTAAATAACGTGTGAGAATCAACCAACATCTTGTTGGTTAAGATGGTATAAATCCAAAGTAATTTAAAAATAGGGAAAATCCCAAAAAAAGACATTGGAATATGGGAAATCCCAGATTGGGTCCTTAAATTTCGAAAATGACAGAATAGGTCATTGACCCAATCTGTCATTTGTGAAATTAAGGCGAATTGACAATTTTGCCCTCATTTGCATTCATTCACTATAATGATTTAAGGAATCACTATAAGGGTTTAGATGTTACTTAGATTCGCGTAGCGAATAACTACTCACTTTTTCATAGTCAGGTGTCTTGTTATTAACTACAACTAATGTTGTAATCACTAAAATAATGTAAGTATTACCTAGATTTGTGTAGAGAATAACTACTCATTTTGCATAGTCAGATATCTTATTATTGTCAGGTACCTTATTATTAACTACAACTAATCTTGTAATTATTAGAATAGTGTAAGCGTTACCTAGATTTGTTTAGAGAATAACTACTCACTTTGTTTAGCCAGGGGCAAAATTGTCAATTCGCCTTAATTTCACAAATGACAGATTGGGTCAATGACCTATTTTGTCATTTTCGAAATTTAAGGACCCAATCTGGGATTTTGTATATTCCAAGGGCTTTTTCTGGGATTTTCCCTTAAAAATATTCTGAGTTTTGTAAAAAATTGTGAAAAAACCTTATTTGAAATTTAGTACTATCAATCTTTTTAATGAAATTTTTCCATGAATTAAGATTAAAAGCGATAAAATTCTATATTCATTTTAAAAGCAGATGTGCAATATACTGAATTCTTTTTTTTAAAAAAATCCAGATGATAAGGGAAGCTTGATAATTTATTAACAAATATTATCAATTTAAGAAAAATAAACATCATTCATTATGCATAATAAATGACAGATCACAGATATAGATTTTTTTGTTTTTTATACTGGTATTGATATATTAATGATTATGCTCTCTCTCTTGTTTTTTTCGTCCCTTTAAACAACACTACAAAATTTACTCATTTGAGTGACGAGGGGATTAACGTAAATTTATTATTTTATAAAACGCAACAATTTCGACGTATAAACATCTTAGGCTTTATAATATCAACCTTCATACCATTAGGCCTTAAAAAATGTGCTTAACGAGCCATTAAAGATTTTTTTTTTTTTTGAAATGCAAGGGGCTAGACCTGCCTTGGATGAAGTTAAATATGCCGACACCCAACAGTCCAACATTGACAGTTTGTTGGTGTGTTTAGGGTGGGGCGTCCTGCCCCAAAAGCGCACGGCCGGATGCACTTTGCAGTTTGCACTAACCAGCTCAAAATGGCTGTCTCATGCACCAGGTTGGCTGGCAATGCCATCACAGAAGTTGTGAAAACGAAAAGGGTCCCGCACAGTACACACAAAAACAGATAGTTCTTGAATCTAGTTTGCTTTAAAATCACCACAAAATGACAGGATAACACTAGGCTTCATTTAGTGACAAAGAAACCAGAGGGACCCAAACTTTCCCTTGACACAGAAAAATTTAACGACAAGTTCTTGATAAAGGTCAGATGGAATGGCAATATACTAGGAATATAAATGCTGAACAAGGGCACAAACCCACAGGCATTTTGTGCATTACTCTAATTCTCCAAATTACAGCAACTCAATAGATGCTAAGCTCTAAAGCAGAAACCACTGAGGTAACAATGGATGAAGGGGTAAAAAAGAAATATGTATCACTAGGCCTACCAGAAACAACCAATAAAACAACTACATCAGAGCAATATTTTTATGTAATTATTGAAAATTCTGGAACCTCGACCCATCACTTCTGCATATTATCAGCGTCTGCCACAGCATCTGCACTGAAATTACCAGCTTCTGCCTTGCTTGTTTCATCAATCCTTCTACCAGAATCATCACCAACTAGTACATCGTCCATGATATCATCCTCTCCAACATTTATATCCTCCACATCATCATCATCCACGTCATTGTTGCCACCCCCAGGAATCTTTGTTTTCTTTGGTCCATGCTCCAACCTATGAGTATCCAATTCTTTGTCCATGGTTTCCTGTAAATCCTGGTCATTATTTACTTTCCTTGTTTTTCTTGCATTCTGCCATCTCTCCAACTCCTTCTCAACATTAGCAATATACTGCTCCCCAATCTGTTTCTGATACTCAGATAGCTCCTCTCTTCTTGCATTCTTCCATTCAAGAAATGTCTGTAAGTTCACAGGTAAGGGATCAATACAGTAGCCTGATTTTTTTTTCTTTTTTTTTTTTGGGGGGGGGGGTGGTTGGTTGATTTCACAGGTCAAGGAAAACTTCTCAAGCTGCACAGCTGAGTCATCACTTACATGTACCTCTAGTACAGTGCTACGTAAGCTGAATTATAGATCACATACCCGTTCGGGCATAGGTCCACAAAGATCATGATATACTAACAAGATAAGACCACATGTAAACTGATATTTTAAAGCCAATGATTCTTAATCCAATTAGATTGTCAGTATGCCCTCCCAAATATCCACCTTGATGCAAGAAAAGATATCCTACAAGATTTTGAAATAAGAATGGACCAATTTTGGGTGGCTTTCAACAGTTAACCACATAATGTGTATGCTTAAAGACCAAAACAATGTGTGAGCATAAATTTAAATTCTAAACTCCCAATGGCCCCACCTCTTCTTTGCGCTTTTCTAAGGCTGCTTCATTTTCATCCAAGGGCTTGTTGGGCAAATAGTATATCGGAGGTTCTGTTTTAGTCCTGAAAAATAAATAGAAAACATGCCTTAAACACAAGTCACAAATGGAAGAAATAAAATTTTCATGTCTGCCTAAATCCAGCTGTCAAGTTGTTTCAACACAACAATGCGCATGAAAAGAAACTTAAGAAACTTATCTTCGTCTCAATAAAATGTGAATATGGACACTTTTGGACGAAAATTAAAAATAACCTGCAGACCAATAGATAACGGCATAACGTCAGGTAAAGATGTGCAGCTGTTAGACGTGACTAGCACAATATTACATTTGAAAGCACAAACCTTATAAAATTGCATAGCCTTTTATGATGCTCACTCCACCGAAGAAACAGCAACTCCAATTTCTTTTCTTCCGTCTTAGCAGCCACACGTGCTCTAAGAGTCTGACAAGAAATAGGTCAAACAGAAACACAATATTTAGAACTATTAGCAGTCTGGTCATAAATTCAATGTGGCGAGAAGGCATATTTATTTAATAGCCAACCAAGTCTCTCCTCCGTTTTTCAGCAATCTGTTCACGCTCTTCTTTCCTCAGCCTTTCACTTTCTTCACGTGCTCTTTGCTCAGCCTAGGAAAGAGTTCCAAAACATTAGAGATAGTTACGAATTTCTAGATGTTGTCACAAGTGTAAGTGTGTGTGTGTGTGTGTGAGAGAGAGAGAGAGAGAGAGAGAGATGACTGAGGTTCAGCTGTTCAGTGCTGGATACTAAGATGCATCTACAACTTGACAATGACGTTGCGTACTTATTCCATGTAAATTTACATCAACTATGAAAATCATGACAAATATGATAAGTGTAATTGTTCAGCATGCAACAGGATGACTGTAGAAAATATGAAATTATAGAGCATGCCCCATCAATGACGAATAATTAAATGCACCCCTTCCTTTTTGTTTATACTCAACGCATACTCTTTAGAACATGTCAAATGGGAATTCCTATGAGCATCCGAGCACACCCCATTAACAAATTAATCAAGTTGTTTACGTGAAATCTCTACAATTAGTCTCATGTGATTGCAATCTACCATAAGGACGCCGCACAAATTCATAACAATTGTTCTATCGTCCATAATTCTACATAACCTTAGCTTATGATGGTGAATTGACTGAATTGATCTCTAAACGCATCTATAGGTTTAAGATAAAGAAGGATTTAAGTGCTTCATCTTCTAAACCAGTTAAATGAGAGAAGCTCCAAATACTAATAAACTTGCACTAGACTTACTCTTTGCAGAGAGTTAGACCTTCGCATGTATGCTTCTGTTCCTGAAAGTTGCATGTCTTCTTTTCTGAATTTCTGGGGCAGTTCAAGATAAAAGCAAAAACACAACAATATGAAAATAGAGTCAGTGTGTTAATGATAAAAGGATCAGATAAACCTAGTAACAAACTGAGAAAACAGCAATATGAAAATGATGTATAGTGCAGACCATTTTGTTAGATGCAGTTGGTAACATTGCAATTGAGTCCATATTAGAACAATAGAAAGAGGACAAAATACAATTGATAAACCATGAACCATGACCACCAATTTCCAACAAACACCTCTTGGATGTTTGTCAATTAAGTGCATATGAGCTAGGTATGCATTGAATTTAGAGAAACAACATGAAGATAAACGCAAATCAACTGCTAAATTGAGCTCATGATACAGTATCCGGAAAGCAAGTATGCAATTAGTCTTTCATACCTCCAAAGTACCCAAGAGCTGACCAAGCATTCTTTTATTTCTATTAACCAGTCGTGGATCGTCATTCTTCGGCAATACCCTTGGAACAGGTTCTGCAACAGGAATCTCAGAATCCTTAAGGAAAAGAAAGGTCTATAGCATTAGATACATAATCCCCATATAAATCCTTTATTTGAAAGGAAATACATGTGCATTCACCACCTTAGAAGTTCTTTGATTGTTATCTCTCCCAGACCACCCACTTTTCTGAAAATTGGAAGGCTTCCCATCGCTCTGAGCAGCTGCATCAGTCCCATCAACGTCATACCTAGCTGGATAATCCTTCTTAACTTCCTGTCCTGCATCCGCGTCCTCAAGCAACTCTCCATCTTCCACCTTCATTTCCAAATGAAGACATTAGACTATGCTCCTATCTCCAACTTTTTTCTTGGGGGGAGGCGTGTTACAATTTTTTTTGGTTTGTCGTCAAAGACAATTCACATAAACCCAAGACTCAACCAACACCCATCGACTTCTAACAAAACTACCAACGACCGATATGTTAGATAGAAACCAACGTAATAACAGAAAGAAAAAGAGACTAATTTACAGCATTTAATTCTAAAAGAATGAAGTAAAATAAAAAGAATATGTTCACCTTGACAACTGCTGACGAAAGTCGGCGCTTTGCAGGAGGTTGATCTTCTGATTCATTCCGATCACTCTGAAAAATAAAATGATGTAATTACTATCCTAAAATTCATTTTCTAATCGTCAAGTCTTGCGCCATTTGTCATTCCAAGAGTTTTTCCACCAAAAGGGCTGACTAATTTCGCACAGAAAAGGTCGTTATAGCCTAGAAAAAAAAAATTTGGGGGGGGGGGGGCTAAAATCCACGAACAAGAAATTGGGACCATTTCATAGAACCCCAAACACCGGAAGATAGAGGGAAAACAACAAATGAAGGAGAAATTCCATACAGGTCGAATGAAGCCTCGTTGACGAGCCCCATTAGCAGCGAGGTTGCGGGGGCCAGCACCTATTAACCCACCTCGGCGAATCCCTCGAGGATCTCGAAGCCGCTCTGTAATCTGGAAAAATCGCAGACAGGAGATAACATCAACAACAGAATCGACCGCACAGAAATACAGAGAGAAATAAAAGAGAAGTGACCTCGCGCTGCTGGCGTTGAAGTTCATCGATCTCTTTGCGGAGCTCGTCCTCCGTCTTCTCCACGGCAGTGCTCCCCATTAGGGCCGATTCAAGAAAGCTAAGGAAGCAGTGACACACTATCACCAACGGACGAAGCGTGTGCTATAAAGTATAAACCCTCGGAAAGGGTTCGGTGCAGCCTAGAGGGTTCTTCAGAAGAGGTCCACTGGTGGGAAGCGGGAGCTAATTGGTATTTTATCGGAATAAGTAATTAAGATAGTTAAACTAACATTTGTACCAAATAATCCTAACTAGTTTAAAAATCAACGCATTTTCACTGTATGAAATAAAACTCATCTTGCATGTTTAACATTTGTTGAAAAAAAATTGATCTAATTAACTCCGGTAATTTTATCTCAATTGTAATCTTATTCTTAAATTTTAACCCAATATAACTCATTCCTAATACTTTTGAATTAGTTGAAATTTAGTTATTGAACTTTGAGTCTTATCACTTATAGTTCAATCATTTAAAAAATTAGTCTTTATGTTTTAAAAAATATTTTTAGTTCTTATGATTTTATTTTTTAAAATGAAAAGACTTACATTTTAAATTATTGAAGTTATAATAATCAAGTTGTACCGAGACAATATTTAAAAATTGAGTTTCAATCGAGTTAAAATTTAATAATTAAATCGCAACTAAATCTGAAGTATAAAAATTAAATAATTAATTTTTTTTTTCGTTTAAACTATAAGATTAAATCCTTGTCTTGCTTCAATATTACTTTAATTTTAAATTTCAAATCAACCTTATTTTTTACATTTTAATAGCCATTTATTATACTTGAAAATAAAGTGACACATTTTTATAAGAATTCTTATATTTTGAGATTTTAAAATTTAAATGGTAGTTTTTTAATTTTTCCAAATTATTTTTAATTTGTTTGGATGAAATACCTTTTTTGAATTTTGTGGAGAATCAAAAGGGCCAAAGCCCAAAATTATCGAGTCACTGCAAAATTGTTGGTGGGCTGACAGTGTCCCCCGGTGTATATACCGAAACCAAAAGGCTCCAATCCAGTTCTTTTCGCTGTGGAGGAGCGGCGCGTTTTAATGAGCCAATCAGCCAAACTAATTTTGGTGTTTGAGTGAAAATTAAACTATAATTTGAAAAGTCAATTTACAGCAAGGAAAGTGTGGATATATATAGATGAAAATTTTTGTTTCGATTTACATGAAAGTATTTTTAAAAAAAATGCTTTGAGGGGGGGTTACCAAACATCCTCTATTGAAACAATCTCTGGAAGATCATTTATCAAGAGAGTTTAAACTTCACTGCTTCCAACTTAATAAATATTAGTTTCAAAACCAATGTGACGTTAAAAATATTCAGATTACAAAAAAAAAAAAAACCAATCAATATTACAATTCCTCAATCCTCCTTCCTTTCTTTAAACTTACTCCTCTTGTCCCATTTATCAGGTGGAAAGAGAAAAATAATAAAAATATGATTTGAGTCATATCCAATGGTACTATCTTTAAGAGTTATTTTGCGATATAAGGTTAGAATAAAACGTGGCACTTCCTAAGATTAAAGAACCCTTACTACATAGAACAAAGTGATAGAACAACAAAAATTTAAAATTCAAGAGAAGAGAGAAAGGAAGACAGCTTGAGGATAGAACTAAACGTGTTTTGACCATGCACCACGTATTGCCCTTTATAGGCAGATAATGTATGACCGTTGGGTTGCCATAACAATGATTAAAGATGGTTTTAATGACACTTAAAGGGCGGTTATTAAATAATTGATTAGGGTGAACTAAAACATTTCAAGGCATATGGTTTATGAAAGAATAAAATTAACTAATTAAGACACATAAATACTTCAACAGTTGTCACTAACGATTAGTTCTAAAGACTCTTTTTCTTAGTCATTTTATTAGCTCGAGCTCACATCTTAGTAAACACTAAAATTTTTTCAATCCTAGGTAATATAGGATTTCTTTTGACACACTCACTAAAACTCCAACAAAATTTATCTAGGAAGTTACTCAAAACATCATCTATATTGTCACCAAAACCTATCTAGCACGCTTGACATCATTTAAATTAGTTGCCTGATTCCAATTAACCTAATCTTACTAAGGGTAACATTTATTTCTGTAAATGATTTTGATTTTGCCAATGTAGCAATTAAATAATGCAATCATTAGTTGGTGCTTGAGCCTAATGACGTCAAACACCTCTCTTAAATCTCTCTGAAATGTGAGGTTATGAGTTTAAATATTTTATAAGTAATACAATGAGCACATGAATTATGACAAAAAAATGATAATGTTATTGTTAAAAATAATGAGTTATTTTAATAGGTAAAATAACTACACACAAATATTGAAAAAAATGCACTTTAATTAAGACCTAGTCCTGATAAAATTAATGGATAACTAAGATTCTTTAAAAAATAAATAAGTAAATCTCTCCATCAAACCATAGGAATAATTAAGTTGCTATCTGTACCTTTTAAAATTACAATATATGTTCCATAAGGTTATGATTTGATGCTCTCAATGATACAATAATAATGTGTGTTTTCGTTATTGGTAGTCACAGATCCAAGACATACTTTTATACCACCAAGAAGATCAAATTGTCACCTCAAAAAATATAAGTGATAAAAATAGTTATAGTAACATGGTTTTTTAAAATATTCTTCATAATATTTTTGTTATTAAAATTTTTAATTATTAATTTCATAAGCTCCGAGTTCTCATCAAATGTTCTTTTCTCCAGAAATGTTATTTGGGTCACTAATTAGGAACATCTATAAATATAACTCTCCCGAAAGGGGGGGGGGGACAATTACAGTCGCAGTATTTCAAATTGTTAACATCACAAAAAGGCACTTGCTATAAATCACCAACAAAAATAAATACAAAATATAATCTTTTGTGAATATATAAAAGTTTTCTCTCATATAAAACCCCAATGTATTGTTTCCTTCTATACACACAGAGAGTTGTGATTATGCAAATACAGAAAATCTAAAGTCGACCTACTTTTCAAACAAGACTAGTGCTGGAGACAAGAAAAGTGTGAAACAGGATGTATTAATGCCTAAGTCTGAGATGCTTTGAGCAATTAAAGTAATTTTTTTTTTTTTCACTTTGTCTAGTATCCTAAAATATTTTTATATTGTAATTTTGCTTTTAAAGTATTAATTTTTTATGAGTAATTCTACCCTTAAAGTATATTTTCAAGAGCAATTTTAATCTCGCCTTTAAGCCCTAAAAATATTTGTTAAATAAATGTGAATCAAACACCCTAAAATAATTTTTTATATTAATTTTTTATGATGTTGGACACACTTGAAAATAAATACTTGAGGATGCTAAATCAACTTTTAACCCCCAAAGTTTATGCATATGTGTATATATATTACCTCCGATCTTTAATAAAAAAGTCAATAGAATATTTAATCTGGTCTTAAATATATTACTTCAAATTACTTTATCTCTAATATTTATTTATTTTGTCCTCGAGTAATTCTTATGATGATTACACATGTTAAACACTTTTCATTAAGGGTGGATAATTTCTACCTCCAACAATTTCAATGCACATGATTAACACAAGAGTATTTTAGGAAAGGCAATATCTATTTATTATAAATAACTAAACTAACTAATTTTCTTAATTTTCACAAATTAGTTATTCACCCTTTATATTAAGAATTCGGACATACTACCTCACGTCCTTAATATAAGAGCCAGTTGACTAATTTGAATTGATTAAGAAAACTATTTAAACTAGTTATTTGTAGTAAATAGGTGTTGTTTTCCCAAAATATTCTTACAAATCAAGTATATTGACTAAAATTACCATTACTGTAAAGATTACCTTGAGAAAAAATAACTAAACATGAAACAAAATAAATTAAATTAAAATAGTATATTTAAAATCAAAATCAAAATAAAGAAACTCTTATATTAATAACAGGATATAGTAGTATAATTAATCATACATGTGTGTGTATAATCCTTGAAAAGCGGGAAGTCTTGGATTTGTGGAAGCACGGTTGCATGTACATGTGGGCGTGCCCTCGTGCTTCCCTGCCAGCAATTGACGCCGCTGCCACTTCTCGTGGTCTTCACTTTGTGCTGTATGCCTGTGTTAATTACTTGGATTTTATAATTTTAATTTTATTTTCCAGAGTTCCACTTCTTGATTACCACATGATTCATTTATATTATTTTGCCTTCGAAAATAATCAATTTAAATGTGTTATCGTCAATGGCAATATAGAAAGGATTCAAAGTAAGATTTTTTTGGTTTTTCAATTTGAAAGTATAGTGTATTAAGTTTAAGTTTTATAATGTGCATTAAAAAATATTTGAAGACTAAAGTGATTGTGAAGGTTACTAAAAGGGAATTGATTTTTCATGCTTAAAGTTGAGAGCTCAAGTCTCACAAATAAAAAATTTATATTAAGAGAGTTATATATCATGAAATGAATAATATGATAATGCTTAAGTTTGACATGACAATAACATTAAATAAATGCATTAAAAATTAATTCACATACTCCCAGTTTAAGATTTGTCGATAATAGATTAAAAAAAAAACACGATGATAAATCACAATCCTTTCAAGATGGCAAGTTCAATTATATTTCTTGCTGACTAAGTTTTATAACATTGTCTTGGCCAAAAATAAAGCTTAATTATTGCCCAATTGATAAAATATAAGGATACATGCTTGTCTCTTTAAGCAGAGCAAAACATAATTGAGAATGTATTGTACTCTAAGCGAATAGGCGAGGGTTCAATTCTCAAATCTCATAGTTAGAATAAAAAGGTGTTTGGATGGAATCAAAACCATAGTTTTAAAAATGCTTGTACGATATACGAAATAAATATGTAAAAATATCTATCTCGATTTACAAAAAAGTGTTTTTAATAAGCACTTTTTATAGTGCCCAAACACCTCGTTAGTCTAGTTGGGAAGAGTAGGCTTGTTAACTTCTATAAAAAAAATTAAAAAAATTATACATTATGATAGTTTGTGAGAAAGACGGTCTTTTTTTTTTATTCTAACATTTCTTTAATTAAAATATTTTACAGGTGAAGATCCTAATTAAAGGGCTTGTTCAAGATTGAGAAATCTTGAAGGAATTGTAATATCATATTGTACAAGAGTTTGTGAGGAGTTGTGATGACTTTTAAGATGTATTGTGGCTCTATTAGTAATCAAATCGAACTTAGCTTGTGAAAATAATAAACCATCTTAATCAAGTAAATAGTTATATTTGGATTAAATCAACATAAAATGTTGTGTATTATGCATGCTGTTCTTGATCTTTATAACTCTACTAGTGTCTCCGTTGTCTTGTTAAACTTAATCTTCATAAAAAACTAAATTTTTACAATACCCAATTTACCCTCTCTTGAGTAATCAGCATTTCTAATGATTATTTCTAATAATTAATATTCCAAATATTTCGTAAGGTGACTAATATTTTGGATTTTTTCCATATTAAGAAGGAGCATATTTATACAATAATTTATGGTATATATAAATATATATGTTGAATTTTTCAATTACTTTTCTCATTAATTAGTGTACTGTACAAGTGGGTTAACATAATCACGTGGGCGCATCCAATTGATAGCCAAGGATTCCATCTCTTATTCCCTTTTTCCTAGATAGCTCAACAATAATTCACCTCGGTTCAGTAGTTTCATTATAGTACTATATTAGTGTGGACCTTGGTCTACCATCAATTTTTATACATAAATTATCAATATCGTTTTTAATTATATTTTAAAATGATATCATATTTTTATTCGTTAAAAATATATATACATACTTTACCTATTCATTAAACAATTTTATCTATATTAATAAAGCATATAATTGAAGTTAAGAAAGAAACAAAATAATGTTTATTGTGATCCTTTTATTTCAAAATATACAGTACACTTACAGAATAGTAAAGCTTTTAAATAAAATACCTCTTTATTTTGTTGCCAAAAATAAAAATTGCTTCACCTGCCATTATTTTTTATTAAGTGTAAAATAATTTAGAAATAATCAATACTTCATTAAAATTATAGAGTCATAGTATTGCAAACAAATTCTGAAACCTTGATAATGATAGATTTTTTAAAACAAGGAGACTAATTTTCAACGTCAATATAAAAGGTTAACCACTTTTTAGAGATAATTAAAGCTACTATACTCCTTTTTTTTTTTTTAAATGAATGATGAACTCAGGGTATTTACCGTCAGTCTTTGTGACCTATCCCTCTGCATCACAAACTCTCCGAAAGTGTTTTAATGTTAGTTATGAGACTTTCTCCACACTGTCATGAATCAAACTCTTATTAGATACTTAACAAATCTAATTAACACTACATTTTATTAGACCTGGCCGCGAGTCCCCTTTAATTACACAAAAACTCAGATTAATTATATAATGATTTGAACAAAATAATTAAAAAAATCACAAACACGCACCATAGAATAAAACTTATAAATTATAATAGCACATATACTCCCAGATTAAATTAATAATTAACCTCGGGATGATAAGAAAATAATATAGTACCTGACATAGAAGTTGACAAATTCAAGATCTGATCCCGATGAATAAATAAAATTTAGTAGTTTATCCAGCTCCTTATGTGAGATTTCGTGTGCAGCTCATATTCCATGGTGAAAAAGAAATTCTATACACATATGTGCCTCTCATGATCTGTCCTGTAAAATTAAAATACCAATGTTAAATGAACATATCATCAAAACAAATTCTCTTATTATATAATTAAGAAAAAAATTGCCTTACGTGCATGAGATTTACGTACTTTAATTTCATTCAAAAATCAAAATTTAGGATTTTGAATAATCAAATCTTCACCCATGAATATGCATATGCACGCCTTATTCATATAATCAAGTTTCATTAGATAAGTATAAATGAAAGTCAAATTTCAAAGTTTTTATAAGTATTTTTAACAATATTGCGTGTTGTCAAATCCTTTCTGGCTAAAAATGAATTTCAAGATCAAAATATTAAAGAAGATAGTTTTAGATTTCATTTTGTAATTAATTGAAGCAAGCCCTATAAGTTTATCATATTATTCATAATTTGTAAATGTAGCTTCCTATAATTTTTTGATAAATACGTTGATGATAGTATCTATTATACAGGTAAGTGAATGAGTGATAGTAAATGTTATTTATAGTCAAGTTTAATTTTTTAAAATCTTATGAAAATTTAATAATATAGGTTTAAGAACAAATGCGTCAAAATTAAACAAGCAAGAAAGGATAAGAAAGGAAATGAAATAGAAAGATGAGCCAAGCTCTCTCTTGTATTGGTTTTGATAACTAGCACTTTAATGTATGTTTAAAAAGTTGTCAAAGACTACCCAAAAAATTGAGAATAACTACTTTCATTTATAAAAAAATTATTTAATTATTATTTTCAAACTGACTATACGTGTGCCATGAAAAGTTCATTTGCAAGGACTAAGGAAGATTAATTGCAAGCTTCTAAGCTGTCCATAGCCTAAGGTTAATTATCACATGAAAAATTATATAATAATAGTAGTGCCATTATTATATCACCGCTAAGACGGCTTAAATAACGGATCAAATAGCATATGTTTTTGCAAATAATTAAATTAATAATGTCAAACAGTTGGAGTAGTGGTGCTTTTGTGATTCACTTTTTAATTAGTTTAGAGTCTAGTGGCTTTGTATTTGGAGTAAATTGCATCCCCTAATCTTTCTTTTGTTATAATTGCACAAAACTTTTCATTTATCTTCAAAATATATACGTAATTATCCCATCAAATACAAATTTATCTTTCACTTTAGTCTAATTCAAAAATTTTGCCCAAAATAGCCTATGTTAAAATTGAATATATATACAAGTTACCAGCATATAAAGGATTGTGATTCGAGAACTCAAACATTGTGAAATAAAATAATCACTCAAAGAAGCTACGCTTAGCAGAATTTTAGAAGTATCTATATAATCTAATTTAGTTTAAATCATACAAAACTTTCCTGAATTTTGAACTATATGTGAACAACCCTCTTGTTAGACTTTTACCGTACTACTAATTATTCCATTATTTTCAATTTGAGCACAATATATTTGTTATTGACCAAATATCCTCTCAAACTTTATTTTTTGTACAAATATAATCCCCTTAAAACTTAAGCGCCCGTACAATTAAACCCTCCGAAGTTTAAGGGGATATATTTATTATCAAGTTTCAAAAAGTCAGGGAACTTAGATCATATGGTTATATTTAAGTTAGCCTTTAGCTAGTTTAATAATCAAAACCTTTTGTTTTATAACTAGACGGCAAGATGGCTAAAGGCGAACTAGTTATAACAGGAGAGTACGTAATTGAATAAAGGTTGGGGTTATTATTGTAAATTGAAGTGAGATACATAGTATGTGTGCCCACATGCCCTAGATATAATAATATTTGTTGAAGATTGAAACATAGTGTGTGTGTGTGTTTATATACATATGGATATATAGACTAGTTAATTAAATAAGTTTAACAGAGGCTAATTAAGAGGGGGGAAGTAAAGTCAAAGCTCTAGCTTAGATGCGTCTCTCGTAGCTTTTGTGTATGTGTAAGATTACGTCTTTTTTTGGGATGAGGGATTGACTTTGGTGCCTCAAAAGTAGTATTTATATCAATAGATTAGATCAGGAATTAAAGTACAAATGAGAAGAGAGAAAGAAGAAGAAGAAGAAGTTGCAGAAGAGATGGGAATTGATCTGTCCTTGACGATTAATGCTAATAAACAAGAAGAGGAAAGAGAGAGAATATTATCATTTGATGAGGAGAAGGGAAAGAAGGAATTAGAAGAAGCAGCTGATGAACAGATCACAGAAGGTGAAATAGAAGACGATGATGCATCAGTTGAAGAAATTTCTCTTCATCAAAACTTAGCTTCCACGGAGGTACGTACCCACGTAATTTCGAAGTTTTTGTTCTTTTCGTATTGTTATATGCATCTTTAATATATATCTACACACACTCGACAATAAACGATCAATTGTTGGCTTAGATCTGAGGTAATCACAAAAATCAGATTAATTACACATGATACATTCTGTAAGAGATGGAGATCAGAAAAGAAAATGGCAAGCATCCAAAGTTAAAATCATTTCCCATGCGCATATATATAATTATACACTTGTATGTTACTATTCCTGAAGACAAGGATCTAGATACAACGAAACTGTGATTTAGGAACAGACTAGGTGGTCGGAATTCCAGTCAGAAATTTAAACATGAATCCCATGAAAATTCTACCCTTTAATCTTTCATTGCTTGTGTGTGAAGCGGTGTATATATATACATACATATATACATATGAGGGTGAATATTTATGATGATTTTGCAGGAGCTAAGAGTGTTAAAAATGGAGATGGATCGTATGAAAGAGGAAAACAAAGTGTTGAGGAGAGTAGTGGAGCAAACCACGAAAGACTATTATGATCTCCAAATCAAATTCTCAGCCATCCATAATCATCCTCTCAACAATATGAACAACAAGGTAATTAATACTCCTCCGGTTCTTAATATAAGACCCATTTAACTAATTTGATTAGATTAAGGAAGTTAGGTAAGTTAGTTAATTATGAGAAATGTGATACAATTTTCCTAAAACACCATAATCATTTTTCTTAATACCCTCTCTCCCTCTTCTACTTGATTATGGTTGAGGGAGTATCCATAGGGGTAATTTAGAGAAAATTGATAAATATGAGAAATGGGTCTTATATTTAGGACCAAAACTAACTCAAGAATTGAGTCCTATATTAAGGACCGAAGGAGTAATTAATAAAGTACATGTCAAAAGAAATTCTCGTTATTATTTGTTTATTCAATCAGATTATTCTTGGATTTAATTTTGATACTACTGTAGATCTCATCATATATACATGTATATAGGATCCTCAAATCTCTCTCACACTCCAAGGCAATAATGATAATAATATTGCAAACACCAGCACAAGTAGTGAAGAAGAAGGACCACCACCACCACCGACAAACACTAACATTATTAAGGATGATTTGGGATTATCACTAAGGTTAAACACAATAAGTAGTACAAGTTCAGAAGATGAAGATTATGGAGGACGCAACATTAATAATCACAAACAAGATCATGTGGCTTCTCCCAATTATCAGTTGAATCGGCTTCATCATCATCATCACTTGCCTGTTTCTGCTTCTGCTACTGTTGCTGCTTCTCCTTCAAATAGAAAGGCTAGGGTTTGTGTTCGAGCAAGATGTGACTCAGCCACTGTGAGTTTTTAATTAATATCCACATTTTCACTATTATTTTATGAATTAATGAATTAATTAATTCCTCTCTTGTTTCATTCCTTTTTTTATTTTCGTATATACATAGATGAATGATGGTTGCCAGTGGAGAAAATATGGGCAGAAAATTGCCAAAGGAAATCCATGTCCTCGTGCCTATTATCGATGCACCGTAGCTCCAGGATGCCCTGTAAGGAAACAGGTAAGTAATCTTACGTTTTTAATTTTAAACCATGCATATTAATAATATAGAATGTATATATATGATCCCAACATAAATAACATGAACTTGTGATTTAACACAAAGGATGAGAAAGTAAAATTAATCAACTGTATATATTACGTCGAAGCAAATTATACGAGGATCCTTTCTGTATGTAGATAATAATAAATCTATTATTTGCATTATTTATAAGTCATTGTTTCATATTATAAAGAAATATATAACATGTTGATTTCTATAAAATTTATCAACATGAGATTATTTAATCTCTCTCAAGCTTTAACATATATGGTTTTATATATATGCATGTATGCTACTTTACGTGACTGACTGAAGAACATATAGGTCCCACTTGGTATGAAGCATTGAAAATGAGGAGTAAGAATTGAGATTGAAATTGAAAACATGTGTTAAAAAGATGTTTAGCATTTCTTATCACGTGGGATTGGGCAATCCTATGTAGATGGGATTGGAAAATATATTTTCCCCATTGTGTTCTCTAATCCCACATATATCTGATTCTAGGTATCAAATAATTATTCAAGCTAAACAGTCTTTTAATATAGTTTTTTCCTTTTTAATCCCAATCCTCATCCCTTATTTTTAATGTTTCGTACCAAACGGGACTATAGTGTTTTCGTATCAGATATTTTAGTTTTAATTTACACCTGGATCTGGTTATTTTTATCATTATGGTAATTATATATATTACAAAAGCAACAATAATTTATTTATTTATTCTCAAAATAGTCTTAAACCATATTGATTAGTCGCTTAGTATCCCACGTATAGGAGTCTTCAAAAGAATAACCATAACAGGAACAGGAACAGATAAACTGATAGGATGTGCATATGAATATACAGCGAAGAGGCACGCGATTATGGGATTTGTGCGTTCAAAATTAATTTTATTTAATTATTATGTGAATCTCATATTTTAATTTCAGGTACAAAGATGTATAGAGGACATGTCAATCTTAATTACAACCTACGAAGGAACACATAATCATCCTTTACCTGTAGGTGCCACAGCCATGGCTTCTACTGCTTCCACAGGAGCTAATTCCTTCATGTTCCTTGACTCTTCACAACCCTCCATTGCTTCTTCTTCTCCCTCTTCCTCTACTTTCATCCCTTACAATATCACAGCCCTAAACCCTAATAATAATCAGAATCATCATCCTTCTAAAGCTGGCCATGTCTTTGATCTCACAAACAACCACCCTAATTATAAAACCAGTCATTTCTCTGCGACTCATCAACCATCAGGTTTTTCTTGGATGCCAAACAGATCAATACTGAACTCTTTTCTCTGCCCTAGAGATCGTGGGAAAGAAGACGATGATGATGATAAGAAGAGGAAGAATGTTTCAGCTGATGCTAGGTTTAGGGTTTCTGTTGCTGCTGCAGCCGTTAACAACAATAAAGAGAGCCATCCTACTACCTTAGGATCTTCGTCCTCTTTTGGCCCTAGGAATGTTTAATAATCTCTCAACCGTGGAAGTTCATAGATACGTCAGGTTTAATATAATAGTTGAGTGAATATAGAAAGAATAATAGTAAACAGATATATATGTAAGTTGGGATATTATGCACAGTTTAAGAAGATCTCTCAGTCATGTTAGTACTTCGTAGTGTCACCTCATTCTTTATGAGCAGGATGAAGTGTACAGTCGAGATCTTATCAACAAAACCGATGAAACTTTTTGAACTGTACGTATGGAATTCAAAACCAAATTATTATAGATTTGCGTACTTTTTCCTCGTAAAGTTAAATCTGTCTGAGACTGCTGGTTAATGTTAATTATATGTACATGCATGCATTTATATATAGATGGAGTGATTTCAATTTCGCTGTACATTCCTTTTGTGTTTCTCTCTGGTGATGCTTGGTCTTAATTTGTTCTATTACCTCTGGTCCTTAATGTATAAAAGTCACGTAATTAATTTGTCAATACTAAAAATGTTAGTTGAGTTAGTTATTTATAATAAATATGTTGTTTTTCTTAAAATATTTTTATTAATCACATGCATTAAAAGTACTATTTGATAAAACGTCTTAGTTATAGAGATTACTTGAGAAAAAATAAATAAATATGAGAGACAAAATGAATTAAGATCTTATATTCAGAACCAATTTAAATCTACAATTAGTTCTTATGTTCACCAAAACGGTGGTTGAATTAAATTGAAAGAAAAATTTGCATGTTTTGTCATACGTTCTCATACTTGTGCAATTATATAGTAAGTTAAATGCCTATATAATTGAACGAATTTATAATTGATAATTGCAATGTTAAATGCTTATTTTGTCATGTTCATAAACATATATTAGCTTAATTAATTAGAGATGTTTTAATGCAGTCTCCTTGTGCATCTATATATATATATATGGATGGAGTAACTTTGGAATGTTGGAAAAAATCAATTTATTTCATTTTTTAACTTACGTGAGCCTTTTTTTTTTTTATCAATATTCAATCAATTATCTATTTCCATATGTATTAAGTTGAACAAAAAACCTTCATCCGTATTAATATATAACTTTATGTTGTTAAATCGTGTATTCATCATATTCTAACTTCAAATATAAAATTTTGACTAAATTATATATAATTAAACTTTAGAAAAATTATGAAAAGGCATAAACTTAAGTCTTTTTACCTTTTTTTTTTCCCATCACTTAAGTCTTTTTATTCTGACATATTTGTCCCAAATATTAATGGAATTGAATTGAATCAATGGTTTATATAAAAAGTTTAGCCATGAATCAGTGGTTGGAAAGAACAAAACAAACTATAAACCAATGGATACACAAAGAATCCATTATATTTGCCCTCTTTGTTTATAAAGAGAATTTTTAAAATTAAAAATTTCAAAATAAATTAAATCACATATATTTTTAATTTTAAATAATAAATCAATATTACAAATAATTCATTATCTTTAGAATCTGACAAATAAATCCCCGCTCTTATAAACTTTTTATTTTACGCGTAACCTCCAACAACCAATATTGAACATACATACTAATTAAAGAAGTGATTTACATATAGTCTAAGAATTCAAAAATATTATTATATATATAGATAATATAAAATTTAGGGAAATTGTTTGTACAAAAACTTCAATTTTAAAAGAGACCATCGTTAATTACAAGCGTGTTTTCATAGGTAAAAGAAGAAACTAACGAATAATAAAAGATGCTCTAGCGCAGAGTTTAGCATCGTTTTTTTTTTAAAATATAACTCCATGGGTGAAGATAGAAATATTTGTATAGACAATAATGAAATTAAATTTGTTTACAATGTTATTAAATAAAAGGATTAAGATGCATTTAGCACCTCGAAGTATTTTCTCAAGTGCATCCAACATCCTGAAATATTTTGTGGTACATCCAGTACCCTGAAATATTTTTTTAGATGCGTTTAGTACCGTAAAATATCTTTTGATATATCTAACACCTCAAAGTATTTTTAAGATGTGTCCAGCACCCAAAAATATTTTTCAATGCATCCAGCACCAAGGCAAAAAAAAATACTTCAGAGTGTTAGGTGCTCGTAAAAAATATTTTAGGATACTGGATGCATTACAAAATACTTTAAAATGCTGGATACACACGAAAAAATATTTCAACGTATTAGATGTATATCTTAACCCTAAATATAATACACGAAAGCAATGGTTATCGTTATCATGAAAAATGTATTATATAGTTGAGTCAACATCTTCTCATCCCTTGCTGGTCAAAAACAACACCTTCTCATCCCTGAATCACATTAAAAATGAGAGTAACCCGTACGGAATTCAAATTTAGCTAGGCTGTAAATAGTGTGGTTGACAATAACTTTTTTTTAATAAATAGCATATTAATTAAAGAATAAAACATTTCAACTTTCTCTTAAAATGCAGGCCTACTATTATTTCCCAATATTTTTCTCTGTTGATTCTCAATGACAAAACTTATGCAAGCAGAAGAGACAATGCACCAAGGAACATAAGTTTCACAAATTATTTATATTTATTTACTCATGGAAAAAAAATGAAGTCTTCCAAATACAGACAAATAAAATAAATAACAATATCACAGCTGGCCAAACAAGGAAAATTAGTTCGGGACTGTGTTTAATATACTAATTTGTAGGTATTAAAAAAATTAGTTAAGCTTTTTATATGTAATAAATGTAAATTATTTTTTCAAGCATATTCTCAATCATGTACATTACAACTAACACCTAATAGCACTTGTTAACTATGTGCAATCAAATGAGATATTTTGAAAAGAAAAAAGTGATATATTTAATTAGTGCTTAATATAAGAGCTATAGATCATTAATTTGAGAATATTAAAAAAAAATCAGTTAACTTACACCCTCAAGTTCTTATTATAGGAGCCTTTCTAAATTGTCCTTTTTATAAAAACTCTTTGATAATTTTAATGAGCATTAAATAATTTTGTCTATATATATCCATATTTAATGAGATAAGTGAGAGAATAAAAATTAATATCATTTTGAAATTTAGTGTGGTTAATGAGAACAATATTAAAAACTACTCAAACTTTATGACGAATTTAATATTTTTATTTGTTTTTATTCATAAATGTAAATTAGTTAGTGAGATTTTACAATAAAGACCTTGAGTAGTAGTTACTTGTGACAAATGTTTCTTGTTTTTTCTAAACTATTTTATTCAATTGTGTGCATTGGAACTACCTATTAATTAAGAGCTCTCTTAATATATGCAATCAATAAGAATAGTTTGAACAAAATACTATAAATTTAACATGTAAGGTGAATTAAAATCTTATATTTAATACTTCTCCGGTTCTTAATATAGGACCCAATTCTTGAGTTGGTTGTCCTAAATATAAAACCCATTTATTATATTTATCAATTTTCTCTAAATTACCCCTATAGATACTCCCTCAACCATAATCAAATAGAAGAGGGAGGGGAGGTATTAAAAAAGATGATTATGGTGTTTTAGAAAAAACGTGTCACTTTTCTTATAATTAACTAACTTACCTAACTTCCTTAATATAATCAAATTAGTTAAATGGGTCTTACATTAAGGATCGGAGGAGTATCAAAATAAATTTTTTGTCTAACTCGCATACTCAAAACCTGAGGCAATATAAACTTGAAAAACAAAGTAAACTGATATGTTTCGTTACTTAGGCCGAAAGCAACGGACTTCTTCTATCTCCACCTCCTCCTATAAAGTTATGTCCATTGTTCCTCTCATGTCAAAGAGAAAAGAACAAAACAACGGATGTGTCCATTGTCACGCAACATCATTAAAAGAGTTTTCATTAGTGAAATTTACAATGATATATCAACAAAGTAATAGTTGGCCATTAAAAAAAAAAAATCAACAAAGCAATAATGCAACACATTCACTTATCAAAACACGTTTTTATTTAAAAAAAATTATTCTCCATTTATAATTGTGATTTTTCTTAAAATATTCTTTTGGCTCTAAATATAATACTCAAATGAGTCTTCTATTTACAGATGGGAGGAGTTCTATTTACAGTTGTAGTATTGATAATCACACAACAATAATATAATAAACTTTCAACATCATATAATTAACACGTATCAAAACTTTTAGTTATGTGTTTGTACATAAAATAAATGTATCATTATCATATCAAAAAAATATAAAAAATATATAATATGTAAGACTATATTGTTGATATGCCCAACATTGCATTTAATCTTTTTAACTTTGTGTTAACTCCAATTGGTGTTACTCAGAGATGTAAATGCAATTTCTCAAAATTCTCTAATTAATGTTATTAATTTTTCAACTCCATACTTTTAGTTTTGGAGAACTCAACTTGTACATTTTCTATAAATTTTTTTTTAATGTTAATTCTTCTCCTTTTTTTTAAAAAATAACTGTTGAATTTCAAAATTCTAAATTAGTATTGATTACTACACTCATAAAAAAATGAATACACTAAAAAAATTAAATGACAATATATTTTTATAATAATTACTGATTTAAAATTTTAAAATTCAGCAATTGTTTTTTTTTTCCCCCTAAAAGAATATCATGACCATAGTAGCAGAAAAATGGTTGGGTCTGACAAACTAACCCAACTTAGCCGGTCCAAAGAGGGGGCTACGCTGAAAACATTCCGATTCATTTTTTATTGTCTCGTTTGGCCCACAAAAAGGCGGACGCGTTCCCCTTTTCTTCTTCATAGTTATTTCCCCGGTTTTTTATTGAAAAAATGGGTAAAACAATCCCTGATTGAAATTCTAATTTATTAAAAGGAGATAAATTTGAGTAAGTGTAAGTATGATCTGTGAGTACAATATGTCTTCTGCTATGTGTAACGTATCTTTCATTTTGTGTAAATAACTTCTGTATTGATCATTATTGCAAATCATTGATGATATATTGCACATAGCGGAAAACATGTTATACTCACAGATCATACTTGTACTTGTTCAAATTCAGGTTTTTTTTGCCAATTAAAATTTCAACCAAGAATTTTTTTTACCAATTTTTCCTTTTTTATTTACACATTTTAATTTACACGATTGATTTATTTGGACAATCAAAGGGAAAACTATTCGCCGCCTATACTCTTTTTTTTTTTTGCAACTTTAATTTGGCCTTCAAAATCTTTTCATTTTACTTTGTTAATATTGTTAGTCTTATGTATAAATCCGACCATTCTAACATAACAAACTTGTACTACTTCTTATCGTTAATATAAAGATCAGTTAAAAATTAAATTTGATCTTATAAGTAAGACATCAATTTATTTTGTTTTCTAAATTTATAATTTATTATACACATATTAAGAGAATTTTATTTAATAATAATCATGTTGATGATTAAAAATAATTAACTTATATTTGTTGTAAATAACTATTTTAATTAATTTTTTAAATTTATTTATATTAATTCTTATATTAAAAAATAGAATTAGAATGAGTTATTACTGTAATAAATTAACAGCATATTTTTTCACAGCTAATTCAACATGTGTGTGTGTAAGAAGTGGGAACGACAGAACATACTGATCCTTGTACTGCTAACTACTCTCCCTCATCGCCTCGGTGTCTGCGCCTCCCGCCACGTGGCAGCCCGTCGTTCTCCTCCTTCTGTTTCTTCTTCTTCCTCGTCCTTTCCAATCCAATCACTTCATGCAATCTGCCAACTCTCACTTCAGCCGTCTCTCCGATGTTGTTACTGGTTTTCGCTTCCCGGCTCACATTTCCTTAATCATTCACAGCTTCAAGAAATGGACGCCATCAGGCGCAAGCGCAGCAAGCCCAAGCTCCAGCGCCGAAACGCCATGAAGAACATCGATTACCAAGTTCCCGAATCCTTAGCTTCCTCTTTCGACGATTCCTCCTCCCCGGAATTTCAGTCTTCTTCTTCCCTCGATTTCTCCCCTTCTCTCGAGAAACAAACCAGCATTCGTGTCCAGGGCGTAGACGGCGAATTCGAATTGATTTTCCGCAGCCTCGGGCTTTCTGGCCCGGACGACTTCGCCATTCCGTATGATGACTGGCAAGCCCAGAGGTCTCGCTTTAATTTAATTGCTAAATCGCCGGAAAAGAAGGTGGAGGATGGGAAACCGGTGAAACTTGAATCTAGGGCTTCGATTAATAGTGATGTTGAAGAGCCTCGTGATGAAAGGCAGCACGGGAAGAGTGGTGTTCCTTCTGATTCGAAGCCTCTTGTTGGTGGGGGAATCAAAGGTGCCAGGCCCCCCGTCCTCTCTACGCCGCCGGTGATGCTGCCGCGGAGGGTTGATGAGGGGGTGTCTACTTGGGATTTAGTGAAGTCTTTGTCAGATGGTGTTATTGATAATTATTCACCGATTCGTGACGGGGGCATCGGTTCTTTTGGTGAGGAAGACGAAGGGCGCGTCGAGAAAAATGAAGTTGGTGATCAAGGAATTGATGCTGAGGAGGAATCACGTAGTGCGAGGCATAGGGAAAGCAATCTTCTTTCGGATTCTTGTTCATCTACGTCCCGTGACGACGAAGAAAGTGATGCCGTTGGCGATAAAGTCTTTGGTGAGGTTGACGAATCGGTTTACAATGTCTCTCCACACGGTTCATTTAGACGCCTTTTTAAATCTTGGCAAAAGGGGGAGATTTTGGGGAAAGGATCATTTGGAACGGTGTATGAAGGTTTCACAGAGTGAGTTCCTTTATTTTGTTGTTTTTCCGTTCACGCTTTCATTAGTTCTTCATTCATTGATGAATTAGTTTGAAATAACTTGATGTTCAAACAAAAACTTGAATGTTATTTTAACAAACTTAAACCGATGATTTAGGAATTTTTTTCCCCTCCTGAACTGTCTGTTTGAAGAAAGTTGGAAAATCATGGTAGTAAGTATGGTAATACTACAAGTTATATAATGAATCGAAATTATTACAAGAAGTTATTTGCTTGTTCATCTAAAGCCCGATGCATATGAAATCTTCATTGCCAAAACTAGATAAAGACCGAACATATCTATTATGGAGTTTGTTGTAAACCAACCATTTGGTTGGTTATCCATTCTTCTTGTTTATATTATGCTTTGTTTTGACAGAGCTAACGCATGCATTTTTCTATTCCTGCAGCGATGGATTCTTTTTTGCCGTAAAGGAAGTGTCTTTGCTAGATCAAGGAGCCCAAGGAAAACAGAGCATTTTCCAACTTCAGCAGGTGCGAGGGCTGAGTTTTCTCATAGAAGCTTATGTCTTTATTTATTTATTTATTCCATCTTTCCACGGGAAAATTTGATTGAATGGAATTTTTTGATGGCGTGTCTTTCAGGAAATATATCTTTTGAGTCAATTTGAACATGAGAACATTGTTCGATATCTTGGCACAGACAGGGTATGCTGTTTTCCTGCTTGATGGATAGGGTTTATTAGCACAGGTCTCCCTTTTCCGTTGCCTGCTCCCTGAATTATCTTCTGTCTAGCTCTATCACTTCATAGACTTTGCGATTGAAGAATTCTTATTTCTCTCAGTTTTCTTTGTTACTAATTACTTTTCCTTCTTAGAATAAAAATATGCTATACATCTTCCTCGAGCTTGTTACCAAAGGGTCATTGGCAAGACTCTATCAAAAGTATCGTCTAAAGGACTCTCAAGTTTCTTCATACACAAGGCAGATTTTAAGTGGTTTGAAGTATCTTCATGACCGCAATGTGGTTCACAGGTAATATGAGTGAACATACTTATATTGATGCCTCTGAGCAATATGATAATATGATATACTTTAGGTAGGGAAGTGTAGCTCGCTTGGTTATTGATATTCCGTTGATGCATGAAAGCTTCAGGGGAATTTTGTTTGGTGCCTAATGTGCTAGGGAAAGATATTCTTAAAAGTTGTGGGGTTACCGAAGTGGTTCTTTGCACTCTTGTATGTTGGTATATCAAGTTGTGAAATTTTATATTTGGGTAGAACTGGATAATAAGTGATAAGTTTTATGGTGGATGACATTTAGGGACATCAAGTGTGCTAATATATTGGTTGATGCAAATGGGTCAGTAAAGCTTGCTGATTTTGGCCTAGCCAAGGTACTCTATATCATTGAAATAAACTTTCCATTCAGCCCCCCTGCTTTTTGACTTGAGAAAAAAAGGATGGTCTTCTCAATGCAAATTGAAAATGCTGCTTGAATATACATTATATTTGATCATTTTATATTAACAGGCAACCACTATGAATGATGTTAAATCAAGCAAAGGCTCCCCGTATTGGATGGCCCCTGAGGTTAGCTGCTGCCCTTGCATTATTTGTTTCTTATCATAATATAATTCGTGCAAATGGATGAACTAGAATGAGTTGAGATGGCCATCTAGCTGAATTGTTAGCCTTGGTATGCATTTATAAAATGTTCTGGTTTGCTGAGAGAAAGTAAATAGAAAATCTCTAAATTATTCATCTTAACCATACGGTTCCATTAATTTTCCCATATCAGATTTCACATGCAATCTTGAGATTATTATACTTCCGCTCCTTTGTAATTTACTGGAATTTTTTTATAACTGTTACATAAATTTTCATATTACATTAACTTACGTGTGACTGGTATAAATTAAATTGTTTGATTGTAGGTTGTAAATCTAAGAAGCCGTGGCTATGGCCTAGCAGCTGATATATGGAGCTTGGGATGCACAGTTTTGGAGATGTTGACACGCCAACCTCCTTACTCTCATTTGGAAGGAGTATGTCTAACATTTCTCTATATGATCTCTTCTTTATCTTGAAGCTTGGTTATTTGCTCTTTTTCCTTTATTCGTTGATTAGTGATTGGGTTTTCTCCTTCTTTCTCTCTACTTTCCTAGTCTTGCCATTTTCCTTCAGAATTTTAGTTGGCTATTCAGATTTCAGACCGTTAAGTTAGACAGACTATGCTTCTCTTTAAACTTGGATGACTAGTGATATATATATTTTCTCTTTGTTAACAATAGATGCAAGCTTTATTTCGGATTGGTAGAGGTGAGCCTCCGCCTGTTCCAGAATCTTTATCAAAAGATGCTCGAGATTTCATTCTCAAGTGCCTGCAAGTTAACCCTAATAAAAGGCCAAATGCAGCCCAGTTATTGGATCATCCATTTGTAAAGAGGCCATTTCTATATCCTATGAGTCCTGCTTCTCCGCATATAAAAAATTTACGGTTTTGAAGGCATTCTATTTCTGGATCAGCAATATGGCATTTGTGTATTGCCACCAAGAAGCTCTACTCATCCGCTATTTTCCATAGTCCCCTGAACAGTGCATGGAGGGATACTGTTACTGGGTCGACAGAGAGATCAATCTACAGGCTAGAAGCCAACAAGAGCTTGTCAGAATGGGTGTTCGGGTGGGAATATCCATTAGCACGGCCATTTTAGTAAGTTTCCATTAATTCCTAGCTCTAGCTGGGTGCATGAAAAGTACAAGCTAGAATTACTCTATTACAGTGATTGAATGGAGAGGATTATGGAAGAGGATAGAAATGGAAGACCAAATTAGACCTTCACCTTCTATCATCTATCCTCCTGCATTCTCTTCGAGCATATATCTACCCAATTGGGCCTATGAAAATCCAGTTACTTTGGCTATAATCTTATCCATCATGCTGGTTTCTGGTGAAGGTAGAATCAAAGAGTTGGGGCTTTTGTGAGATTAACAGGTCCATTGTTCAACGAAGATCTCGGCTTGCCACAGGATGAAAAGCAATGACTTCATGTCGGTGGGGGGAGTAGACAAGACACTCTTCAAGGAGAGGATAGACTTGTTCATCCTCAACCGAATGCTCTGTGGCAGAGTATGGTTACACCAAGAGAATTTATGGCCATCCATCTCGTGGGAAATTTCGTGAAGGGTACTTTCTCTGTGGCTTTCATGCAGTGTATTTTTGAAGTTCATTTTGCAAAGCAGTGGAGAAAATATCCTTTTTCACTGGAAAATTTTAAGTAAATTCAATCTGTGAACTAAGTCGTTCATGTTCTCATAGTTGACTTGGTTCATTTACCTTTGTAGATCAATTTGCCCAAGGATCAGATCAAGAACTCGTGTGTGATTGATTTTGCATATTACTTGTGCAGTCTCTAGTGACATGTGCAGGTTGTGGCCTGTATCTAAACTAAACTCAGTGACCTCAGCTGTTAAAGCAATTTTATTCGCCAAAAAGAAGAGATGGCCAACCGAAAAGCAGCCACTTCACTTTTGTATATCCTAGGTGACTGTTTCTGTAATTAGAGCATTGGTGGAAGTTAATCACCTTGCAATGAAGTCGTGTATAATACTTGCCATGTTTCTACTATGGCTGCGAAATGTAAGTTTGGTTCGTTCTTTCTTCCTTTTCTGTTTTTTGGGGGTGGGGGGACCAACCTTCATATGATGCAATGCGCAGATGCGAACTAAGACGTGGGTAGTTATAGGTTTGTAATGTCATCAGGTTAAAATAATTAATTTGGAATTTAAGCTTAGAAATGATAGTATTGCTATTAAGCAGCTAGCCTTGTTTAAATGATTTGCAATGATGAAGAATTGGTACGCCATGTGACCAGGATAGTTTTCAGTATTCAATTTTAAATCACAATCGTCCAATCTGTAGTTCACTTGGTCAAGGAGAATGAAGAACAACTCTGTAGTTCACCTGGTCAAGGAGAATGAAAGTTGTGCTTCAATTTTTTTTGCGGGGAAAGATGCAATTATATCGTGAGTTTATTTCTGAAATACGCCCAACATCCCGATTAGCATCCCAATTAGAAGTAAAATTACACCCCCAAGAAAAGATTATAGTTAAAATTACACACAGAAAAAGATCATAAATAAAATTATATTGCTAAAAATATCAGAGTATTATGTGCACTTAAAAAATAAAATTAAGCATAAATTTAGACCTTCACCCTCTTTTTTTGGGGGCGGGGGGCCGGGGAGGAGGGTTTATTTTGTTTTTAAAAGGAAAAAAAACAGAAGTCTGAGCAATATTTGATTTCAGATCATACATCAAGTTTTTCTTGACACTTCCAAGTTAAATTGAGTAGTCACTTGAGCTATGTCCTGATTCTTGATAGATTATAGTTATCAATTTAATATTTTGCAAATTGGGTCACTTTCATAATGTGGCTAACATGATTACCTTCGAACATAAAAAAGGATGTAAATAATACAGCCATTGCGGACTTTAATCATTCCAGAAACTATAATACATACTTTGATCGGTAATCTTGACTCAATTATGTACAGCCACAGAACATCAACTACTAGTTGAAAGCAGAATGCATGAATCCCTTTTAGTTCGCAAAAAGAAATACTCGCTGCATATGCATTAACACAATGCTTCACTTGACACGGTTTAAGTTAAATATATTACTAAATTGAGCTGGGAACGAGCCCCTGTACGCATCTGAGACTGCAACTGCTGTATCTGAAAGACCACTCTTCATCTCTGAAATTTTGGATCCTACATATTCTTTGAACTTCGAGACTGAATCAACCAGCATAAAAAGTTCTTGAGCACACCTCTGAATTTCTTCTTCATTTTCTTTAATAGCTTCTTCCAACTTCAATTTCGAGGCCTTGACAGACATGAGAGTTAATTAGATGCAATGAAAAAGGATCACATAAATTAGGATAGAATTAACCAAAGAAATAAAATATGCATTATTGCAAAAAGCGAAACCTCAGTTCATCTTCATTCTGAAAATTTAGTTTAGAATCATAATTCAGAAAGGGATCATGAGTGGGCTGTTTGAACTTGAATTGTGCCCTGTTGTAAGTTAAACAAAATTCTAATATGGCTGGATGGCTATTGAATCAATCAAACTACAGATCCGTTTTCTTTCAACATATTTGTAATTTGTAATTTAAACGTGTCAACAGGTAGAAGTTATCGTGCAACCCCTTTTTGTTTTTGTTTCTTTTTTCTTTTTCAAGGTTTGGGACAAACACAAGATGAATGAGCATTTGACTTAGAAACCATGTTGTTGACAAATAATTTCATGTTCCTCGTCCTTGGGCATCCATATGGTCCTGCTCCTACACCAATTGCCAAAAACTGAAGCTGACGGGGAATAAATTCGATAAGGATAAAAAGCTAAGTGCCCAGATACTCTCCCACATGCGGAAGAACATGGACAAGGAACTAGGCGTATCACAGAAACAACAAAAAAAGGACTAGAACAACTAAGCTTAAACTACTAATACTCATTCATATGTTCAGTGCATTTTATTCAATAACATTTATCCTAATAACTTGCCAAAAAGAAGAGAATGTGATATGAATAACAGAAGAGGAGAGTCTAGCTGGGAAGTTATAGGGTACTTAGTTTTGAAGAGTTGCTAGGCTAACCACTTGCTTGATACATACCGATCACCAATGTCCCAAGAGGGGTGAAGAGAACAAGTATGTTGTTATCACTCTTTTTCTCTCTTCTTTTCTCGTATATTTTCATATCAAATGGTATGGCTAACCACTTTCTATCTACATATACCAATGTACCAAGGGGTGAGGAGAACAAGTATGTTGGTTGATGGAGGTTCTTTTCACCTAAATCTCACTCTCTATCTTTTACCTTCATACCAGAAAGGGTGAACGTTGTGGACTTAGTATAGCTTGCCGCTTTAAATTGATTGGAAGTTTAAAACACAAAAGAGAGCACTAAGCAGAACATTGACAGAGATACTGGTCCAGCCAGGTCATGTGAATTCTTGGACTTTTACTTGATTTTAAAAATACAGATAACAAACAAGGCATCACCTTTAGAACCTCAGCTGCCTCTCGTTCCACCATGTCCAGGTCGTGAGCCTCTCGATCAACATTCTCCGCCATTTTCTTTGCTCCAGCTACACATCGAGAAATGTAATCCTCTGTTTCTTTTTTTAAGTTGTTCAGTTGAGCTTCCACCTGATGGACAAATCATCATGCAAAAGCAGTAGCAGAAGGTAAAACTACAGCATTTGCATGGCAAGATTGTTTTTCTAGTACCCTTCTAATATCCACAAAGAATGCAAGGGCACGACAAAAATTTTGCCAAAAAGAGGGAGAGCAGCATCATGCATCAATTGAATTAGTTATACAATACTATTAAGTATTCCACTTTTAAAAAGTTCATGTTTTCTCCCAACCATTATACTGCTTGCTATGAACGATGAGTATAAATTGCCAGGCAACAATACATTTGCGTGTGTGTGTGTGCTTATTGACCTCTACTTGAGTAATTGAGTTACAACTTAGACCACAAAGCCACCTATATAAAGAATGCAGCAATACTACCCTCGCACTAATCTCTAAAATACCCCTTCCTGTCCGCCAGCACTACCAACCCAATTTAAATCTGGCACTGCTCAATGGCATGCTTGCGTTTTGCTTTACATATATTATTCTTGGACGTTCTAAAATTCTAATAAAAGAACAGCAATACATATCTCTCTCTGTACCCTTTGAGATGCCATCACATGCAAACCAATTATTTCAGCGACTTCACAGCCTTATATCTTCTTAAGGCCATCTATCACTATCATCTATCCAACTCAAATCGTCGCTCTGTTATAATAATCATGCCTATAATACTATAAGTTGGAATCTTAACTTGCAATACCAGAATACCATACACATGGCCAGGGGGGGGAGGGGAAAACTTACTCTATACAGTAGGATATAGGAGACATTAACATGAAATTAGAAATTAATATCACTTTCTAAAGGTTATAAAAAAGATCCACTTACTTCATTAATTTTGGACAGCAGCTCATCATTGTTATTCCTTTTCTTCTCAATCCTAGCAGCATTTTCGCTGCACTTCTGTTGAAGGGACATTGACTCCTCTAGCTTTTTCATAGAACTTTTCTTTATGTCATCAGCAAAGGAGTTTAATGCAGGCTTCAGTGTCAGCTTGTGATTTATACCCATTATCTCAGCAGGTGTAGATCCCTTGGCATTCAACTGATACTGAATACCATTATCAATCTTCAACCTGGAAAAACAAGTGTTTGAGAGAGGGCATTCACAGCATAAAAGTAGCAAAATCATTTCATTCTAACAAAACTGTCATTGACTGTCAAGGTTACATTGCCCCATTATTCTTTCAGACAGCATTCAAATCAAAATTATGCTTATAATATACATAAGGCTTGCGCTTGGGTGCAGATTCAAGCTCTAGAATAACCTTAGAAAATGAATATGTAACTGAATATTAGCAGAATTAACCTCCTTAAGGCCTGGTTGCAGTCCAATGCTAATGCCTCCAGGTCATTGACCTTGTGCCCAAGAGAAGTCTCAATATCCCACGACTTTTCTTCCCACGCATTCCTAGCAAGCTCTGCCTCTGCAATGTCCCTCTCCACGGCCTGCAATTCCTTCCTCATCCGCTCCATATCCCTTGCATTAAATGTCTGCAGCTCAACCCTCTTCTTTAACTCTTCATTTTCCTCACAAATCTTCGTGTTCTCTTGTGCCTTGGCCTCCAACTGCTTCTCTTTATCTGACAAAACCCTCTCCACCTCCTTGATCCTCACCGTGAATTCCTCAATCATCTTATGGAACTTGTTCACATCATCTTCCAACAGACTCTTCTCCTTCTCAAGCACTTCCTTTTGAGATGGCCTTGTCCTCAGCTCCTCACATTCTGCAGCAAGTACCTTCATCTCTTCTTCCGTTGCTTTCACTTTCTCCACCGCATACCCTTTCTCCTTCTCCAACTTCTCCTTACATTGACGGTCCAGTTCATCCACAGCATCATCATCCCCCCGAATGTAGTGCAAATAACTATTCAGCGCATACATATTCAAAACATTTGCTTCGGCATAAGATGTCGCCTCGCGCAACGACGAGAGGTGATCATTGAACCTAGCGATCTGCACAAGCCAGTGGATGAGAGCCAACAAGGCGGGCCACTGGTGAGGAGCAGCAGGAGACTTAAGAAATGATTTATTAAGTTTGAAAGGGTAATTAAGGCACTTGAGGAGAACCGGTAAGCCATCCTCCATCTTCGAAGCGGGAAAATCGAGACGGGACATGAGGAATTTGAGGGTTTCAGTGATGTCTTTGGCGGACGGGCAAGTGGGTTTGAAGGAAATGGGGAAGGAGAGAGAGGCAAGGTAGGAGTTGATGGTGGAGACGGCCGATTGCTGGAAAGACCGTTCTTTGTAAAGGTCGACGTTGGCGGCGCGGACGCCAACGCCAGCGGAAGATGGCCGGCTGCTGGCGAAACTAGCATCGGAATCACGACCGGGGAATTGGCGGTGATAGAAGTCCACCGGCGTTGAGGGTGGTTTGAGCGATTCTTTGGGTTGATGGCGACCAGCGGGCCTCATTGCCGGCGACAGAAGCAACACTCCTGTCTCTGGCTTCGCAGTGTGGTTTAATTTTTCACCGGATTTTGGTTTTCCCGCTTACACTTAGATGGGCCCCTCACGTCCCGAGATGGAGGCGCGCTGATAATGCCCCGTTTTGGGCCTCGAAAGAAATGACTGTTTTAGTATTTAAATGGAAAAACTATACTGGAGGTATCAGGTACCTGTATTTTTTTTAATTTTTAATTTGGTATCTATGTGTTTTTTGTTCTTAACTAAACCTTTAATTTTGCTCAATTAACATCATTAATCCTTATATAAAGACTAAAAATACCAATAGAGCAAAGTTATAAGAGCTAATATTGCTAAAAAAAATAAAATTAAATGTTTAATTAAAAAAAAAACACATAGGTACCAAATTAAAAATTAAGGGAAAGTAGAGGTACCTATGATATGGTTTTCCCTATTTAAATAAAGAAAGTTAATGTACTGCTAAAGCCTAAAAGGAATATGAGCAAGGATTTAATATTTAAATTTGAATTTTGAACTCGCTTGATATAATAAAGAAAATATTGAAAAAAAATCGCATGTAATAAAATATTGATCATATGATTCTTATAGTTCACATTTAGTTTCTTTTTTTTTTTTGGTCCAACACATTTAGTTTTATTTTAGTTCTTCTAGTTTTAAATATTTTAGCAAGCTCTTCAATTTTTTCATGGTTTGATGTTTAATGAATTAACATTTATAATTAAATAATAATTCCTGTAAGTGTTTTTTTCAATGACTCAAAGCATCTTTAAGTTATTTTAGGCTTAAAACTAATCTCTGTCGAACCGAGTGTTAAGGTTAAAGTCCTACTAACAAGTACGCTTCCTTTCAGGAATTCAAATTTATATTCTCCTTTTTACATGATTGAAACCACTTACTATTTCAGCTAACAATTTATTTGCCTTGTTATTATGCTATCACAGTCTTTGCCGGTGGCTTCTATACACACTGACAAAACCTATGCATATGAACTATAATGCAGACAATCAATAGCAGTGTTATGAAATGAAAAGTGGCGTTACGAAACCTAGAAGTTGGAAGAAAAGTCATACTTCTCAGGGCAACTAAGCGTGTCTGGCTGATGAGTATAATTTTTATGCACAACTATCCAATAGAACCACTACTTTGTGAGAAATTAACATCTTTCTTTGGATCTACTCCTATTGTTAGGTTAATAAGTAGTGGAGTTAAATAAAAAAAAAAAGTATATACTACCTCTGATTCTTAATATAAGTACTGGCTTAACATTTAATTTGATTCTAAATATAAGACCCCAATTCAATTTGTTTTTTTGCATTTATCCATTTTTTTAAGGTAATACTTGTAATAGTTATACATGTTAAAGATTCCATAGTTCTAACTAATATACATAATTAGTAAAAATATTTTAAGAATGACAATATTTATCTATGACAAATAACTAACTTAACTTATTTTCTTAATCTACTCAAATTAATCAATCAGTTATTATATTAATACTGAAGGAAGTAGTATACAGTTTTATGCGTAGGCCCAAGCTGGTAGTCCCTTCCGAGCCAATTTTATGTCTTTTTAGGACGAGCTTCAATGGATCAAATCTTACGAGATATGGGTAAGAATATTGGATTAAGAAACGACTTGTTCCGAATTTTATAAGATATGGTAATTTGCAGGGTTGATTACGTTGGAATATCTCACATGCCCTGAAGAGGATCAAATCTGAGGAGGTGACGTGGCTTCGAGTGTTTGGCCTGTTACATTGGTTGATTTGGAAACACAGACGTCAGAAAATATTCAAAACACATGAAGCTACTGCAAAGGAAGTCGCTTATCACTGTGATTTCTTACTTATGAAAGAGATTCAAAATGGGAAGCCGAAACATAAAGTATTCAACAAGTGATAGCAGAGGTGCAATGTTCGGACTCCCCCGGATGCATTGGTCCTGTTTTCAGGACAAGCAGCTTGTGGAGGTGTAATTAGAGATGAACAGGGACGGTGGATTGTTGGTTTCCAAAAACTTTTGAGAATTCTACCGGTTGTAGTAGCTGAACTTCTAGCAATTCAAATAGGTCTGGATCCCCATTTAACAAAAGTTCAACTCTTCTCAGACTCTATGAAGGCTCTTAACATGCTTTCAACAGATAGTGGTGCCAATCATCCCTTTCACCATGAAATTGAAGGGGTCAAGCACTTAATATATGATAAACAATTTGTTCAAGTTAATTATAGTAACAAGAAAACCATAGAGTGCGCTGATATTTTGACTAGAAATGGTCACCAGGTGGAAATGCTAACAACTCTAGCAGCAACAAAATTTCTTGGAAGATCTTCAATGAGTGGTTTTTGGTTTCAAGCGTGAGCTTGTCCTTGTAATTCAAAAAAAAAAAAAAAGAAGCAACTTGTTTAGCCCTACTATTTCAATATGTTGTGCAGAGAAATACATTTCCTTTTTCTTCTACCAGTTTTCCCCCTTTTTCAACAAAAATATAAAATAGGGCCTTCTATCAAACAAGAATATTAAAAATATATCAAAATGTTTAAAACTAGGTGAAAAAGTATTGGGATGAATTAATTCTCTCCAAAATGACGTGTGTATTTTAAGTTTTAACGGGAGTGACATTTTCTTTTAAAAAAAGGGTAAAAGAATATCAACTCTATCTATCTTGAAAATTGTAATTTTTTTAATAATATATTTTATGTACTGCCAATAGTCATAATTATAAGATTTCGTTTGTAAACTATAAATGAGATTTTATAATTACGTCTAAAGGTAATATTTAATATGAAAATTAATTAATTTATAAAATTTTAAAAAAATTATTTATGGCATGTTTGGAATGCCGCTGGGAGGAGAAAAAGCACGTTGAAAAGAGTGAAACTTTAGTTAGTGGCTTATTTAATGGTGAGATATTGTTTGGATTAATTTTTGAGTTAATAGCTTTAAATAAAGAGAAAAAGACAGTAAAATACTCTCAAAGTTACTAAATGACAAATTAGAATAGGTAAAATCCCAATTCAGGCTCTAGGTACCATTTTGAAATTTTCAAATTTTGTAAAATGACAACATTGTCTTTAGTGTCGATAACTACTTCCATATAGCTATTGATTACTTTATTTTAACTATTAACTACTTTTGTTTTCAAAATTCCAGTGACTACTTTTATATAGCTATTGACTACACATGAGTAGTAAATCGCATTATTAGAATAGTCAATAGCTTAACAAGAGTAGTTATCAGAGTTTAAAAGTAAATGTAGTCAGTAGCTAAAAAAGAGTAGTCAATACATAAGAAAGAGTAGTCACCGGAGCTCTGACGATAGATCACCTGAGCTTTGATGACCAGTTGTCGGAGCTCCGGTGGTTGGTAGCCGGCAGGGTCGCCGACGTCGGAGCTCTGGTGGCCGGAATTGCTGAGGTGACAATATTAAAAAAAAGTAAAAAAAAAATAGTAAAGGACATTTATGTAATTTTACAAGATTTAAAAATTCCAAAAAAGTACCTGGGGTCTGAATTGAGATTTTGAAATTCAGATACCCTCATTTGTCATTTAGTAATTTTGAGGGTATTTTAGTGTATTTTTCCCTTAAATAAATGTGTTCAATTTGTCTTGTTGTGATTGTTCCGCCTCAGTACTGGTGAGTTCAAGACAGGACGTGACGGGACAAAAAAAATTTCGGGACGGGACGAGATACTAACCATCGTGTCCCATCTCGTACCGTCCTGAGTTTTTTTTTAAAAGATTATTTATTAATAATTATTATTAGATTATTCAATTTACTTAATAATAATAATTATTTTAATAGTGATTTTTAGCTCTTAAATTGTAATATTATCTCAACAAAATCTTTTTCCTCAACAAAGTAATTCATAAAGTCATCATATAGTGTTTCTTTTACCGTATTTTTTTTACAATATTACTTTTATACCTTTTTTATACTGTATAATTGAGCTTTTTACATAATTTTTCTTATAATGTTTTTATCTTTATGAGCCCAATAAAAAATAAACATTATAACATAAAATGTATAAAAAATTATAATATTTTTTTTAAAAAGGGGAAGGATCTCGTCCCAGTTCTGATGAGATCGGGACAGAATCAGGATGGAAAGGGACACGGGACAAAAATCCTGTCCTGTCCCGCTCGGTGAACACCCCTAGCTTTAAAGTTAGGTTGAAGCAAAAGTCAAAATTTGTAAATTTTAGAAAAAAGCCACCATGAAAAGAGAAAAAGGATGACTATGAGATGAGAGAAAAGTGTCTTAAAATAGGTCCTATTTACTTTAACAAAAAAAAAATTATTCCAAAAATACTCAATAGTTATATATTTCTTTGATGCTATTTATAAGTCTGAAAGAAAAGATTTTTTCTTAATCTTATTTACAAGTTACTTCATTAAATTTTTGACATGAATGTAAAATTTTGTCATTTATTCATTATAGTGTATATAATTATTTTTGAAAGGTATATATGTTAAATAGAGCAAAGTTGAAAAGTTATTATATTTTAATAAAAAGTTAATATAATTTGAGATTTTTTTTTTATTTGTGTGAAACAAATTGAAAGTGATTCATAAATAAGACCAGAGAATTAAGTTTATAAAAGTATCCAAAGAAAGAAAATATTAAATAACAAATTTAGAAAAAATTAGAAAAAAGTCTTTATTAAAAATTTAATTAGTAATAATGACTTAATAAATTTTTATACCAACAGAGTAGTAGCACTTTGCAAATTAATTTTGTATACAAATCCTTTAATTTAAATCCTTTTTACCAAGTTAGAATTCTGGTTACAATTTTGCCACTAACAAATATGATTTTTATAATTATAGTTTTAATTTTTTTTAACAATTATCATATTAAAAAAATCATATAATATAAAACACTAGTATTTAATAAAATTCACGTCCATTTTAATTATTTTATATGTAAACTTATTTTTTATTAATTATTCAAACAAATTTTAATTTTTTCAACTGATTTTTCATAAACATCAATTTAAGTACTACCTCCGATCCTAATTATAAGAGCTAATTGACTAATTTGAGGAGATTAAAGAAGTAAGTTGAGTTAGTTATTTATCCTGAATAAGTGTTGTCTTTCTTAAAATATTCTTACTAACCAACTGTATTAACTAGAGCTATAATTATTAAAAGAATTATCTTGAAAAAAATTAAATAAATACGATAGATAAAGTGGATTATAATTTTATATTTAGAACTAAAATAAATTTATAAATTATATCACACTGGAACACATCTTTATCATCATTAATACAAGTACACCGGTAATTCTAAAAGAATAATTTTAAAAAGTCACATCATGTGGAAAAGTAACACATATACTCTCCATTCTAAGGCAAGGATGGCATCATGCGAGCGCGACTAGACGGCCCATGGGGTACTGAAATTCCGCATTTCCGTCCGGTTAGGTCACGTGTGTAGTTACGGGGATCAATCGGCAACCAGTTACATTAGAGCGTGGTTGCACTGCCCTTATTAGCGCGTGTTCTTGAACTCGCTAGATAGAGAGAGATAGAAATGACTCGAACTCGCGGGTGTCGAAAATTTCGTTCATTTCATTTCCCTCCCAACTTCCGCCAACTGAACAAGAAGGACCTGAGATTTAGCGCTATCCTCCTTCTCGCCCCCTTGTACGCTTATCCCTCCATTCCATCGCCCCCCTCTCAATTCGTACGAGGAATCTCCTCTCTCTTCAAAACCTCGCTTCAAATTCGCTTGATTTTCCTCCATTTTCAGTTTTCGCTTCTGCTCTTCCATATCTGCCTGGTACGAGTACGATCCGTCCCTTATCATCTCCGTCTTCAATTTTATTCTTGCTTTTTTTTTTTTCCTAGAAAGATTCTCTTAGCGTCTCTCTTGGTTACTGGCTAGCGAATTTTGGTGCTGAACTAGTTGTTATATCCCATTTATCTTACGTTTTTCTTTTTATCTTTTTTGTTTTATTTACTTATTTAAAGGCATATTGAGGAAATGATTTACCCATATCCATCTAAGTGGGGTTGCTGCAAAAATCGGTTGTAGAATGAGCTTGAAGTGCATTTATCAGATGTTGGCGTTTTTCTCGGCAGTCAAGCATGTGTGCCTTTTTATTTAAACGGCACTTGATTTACTGTGATAAGCATTACTTTGCGTTCTGGGATTTTGTATTTAATTATTATTGTATGATTGGATTTAAAATAAAGTAAAGTTAGCGACTTGTACTTCATACTCTACCTCCATGTTCTACTTAATATTTTATTGGGCTGGCTTCTCGTCTTTGCTTGCAAGTTTTTCCCATTAGCACGCCGCTTCCTTTTCATCAATATATATATATATATATATATATTTATATATATGTGAGACTCTGTGCATTACTATTCAATCCAGATACAGTTTGGTCGCTGAAATAACTTGCTGCTTCCAGAAATCAAATACTCTTCAACAACGAGGCTGGTAAGATTGTCTTTGCAAAGACAACCTTTTTTCCCCCAGTGAAGACTATTGAGTGTTTTTTTGGCCTACTTTCCTTTTGCCCATCTTGTGATGCTAAAAAAATGGTCAATTTGAAGATTGCGATGTTTGAGAGGGTGGCCTAGACAAGGTTAAAAAATTGAACCTTTATGTACGACTTTTATGTTGACTGTGGAAGTCATCTACTATTTTGTCATGATCAATGGCGAATGCTTTTAGGAATTGTTGTTTGGCTCAAGTAGATTGAATTTCCTTTGGCAATTGTGATTGGGATATAATGCCTTGACATTTTTTGTTGCTACTTTATTGACATGGAAGGAAAGTCAAAATGGAGGAGTGGAAGGATAAACAGACAGGCTATTGGTAGGTACTAGGCAGATATGTAGATAGAAGGACAAACAGATAAAACTTCTGATCACCTCTTGCTTTCGTACCATATTCTGTAGTGTTTTGTTTCCACTGTCTTGCTTCTTGCCATTGACATGTTTCTGTGTTTGCATGCCGCTCACATGTTGCTGGGGCACTTGTTCATGATTACCCCCAAGAAAGAAAAAAAGCGAAATCAAAGGTGTCCTAACTTGGATTTCCTTGGAAACTTGGGTGTGTTTGTCAGAGCATAGTTTCATCAGCATGGGGCCTGTTTCCATATCCGGAGAAGAGGCATGAATTCTAGCAAGGGATCTCATTTATTTTTGACAATTTTTGCCATATTGGTGCTTGAGTTTGAGCATAGAAAATGTGCACATATGTTTGTAGAATATGGGATGAATAGTGTTTTTCCTCCTTTCGCATTTTTTGCTTCTATGGAAATGAACTTCCTTTCTTTGCATATACTTGCTCAGTTCACAAGTTTGGATTCACCACAGGAAGACAGATCAAATTTTCTTCTTGGTGATTCTGAAACAGAACTGGATGAATGCTTGAGTTAGTTAATTATTGATATGATTGGCCCCCAAGGGAAGCACGAATTTGAGAATTGAGATAATTAATTCTAAACTTTTTAACAGTCCTTCATTGTGGTGTTGTTGTGCTTGCATTGGTGAATATATTTTTACTACCGGCAAAAACCTCTCATAATTCACGTATTGAGTCGCTGATCCTTTCACGATTTACATCAGAAGTATATAACAAGAAGCACTTGTTGTGCCCCACCTCTTCCTTTCTTTATCCGAATAGCCAAAGAATTATTGATCTGACAACCTTATTTTAGTATTATAAAAAAATCAGGATTTATTTACCATTGTTCTTCGTTAAAAATTTCAGGTTCTGCAACTTCTGTAAATAAGGAAATGGCAAGAGGAAGCAGGGGACGACACACAATTGCTTCCCGTCAATTACGGCCAACACCATACCCTTTGCCTGCATGCAAGAAGGATATGTGTGACGCTTTATGCTCAAAGAGGTGCTCTACTGACTTGGATAAGAATGATTGGGAAAATGTGACATGTTCTGTCTGCATGGAATATCCGCACAATGCAGTACTTCTACTCTGCTCCTCTCATGACAAGGGCTGTCGTCCCTATATGTGTGGAACCAGTCTTCGTCATTCAAACTGCCTCGAGCAGTACAAGAAAGCTTATACTAAAGTGGTCTCATCCAATTTGCCTCTCGAGAAGAGTGAAATCACAGAGCTGGCATGCCCTCTCTGTAGAGGTCAGGTGAAAGGTTGGACAGTTGTGGAACATGCACGAGAGTACTTTAATGCAAAGAAAAGAAGCTGCATGCAGGATAACTGCACATTTGTTGGGAACTACAAGGAGTTGAAGAAGCATGTCCGGGCAGATCATCCTTCAGCACGTCCGCGTGCAGTAGATCCTGCTCATGAACAGAAATGGCAGTTGCTTGAGTGGGAGCGCGAGCGAGAAGATGTTATCAGCACAATAACATCGGCCATGCCTGGGGCAAGGGTTTTTGGAGATTATGTCATTGAAGGAAATGATAATGATCTCACTTCAGAAGATGAAGATGGGGATTCTAATGTTGGTTCTGCTGAAAGAAGTGGCAGATTTCACATGGACTTAGAGGCAATGAATTTCTTTTTGCTATTTCATGCGGTTCGGCAAGGGAATGAACTTAACTTCAGTAGACAACAATTGGGGCCGGAGCTGGCTTCTGGAGGAGTATCCAGTCCGGCCAGTGCTCTCCATGCACCTTCTGTTGGCAGGGTGGATTTCTCTGATCAAGATGATGACAATAATAGGTTTAGTGAAGGTGTTGGTTTGTCACTGGCTAGCCGCCTCCATCGCCATGGCCGTGGCAGATTCTTATTTGGCCGCTCAAGCAGGAGACGAAGAAGGAGAGAAGCGCACACACGAGGGAGGATGTAGATAAAGAAACCATGCACAGCAAAGCAGGAGGTTGGAGATGGTGTTTGTTAGGTTTATGGCGGAGCTTAGTGACAGAAAATGATTGATTCAGTAACATTTACATATAGATTATATTCAGGAAATAGGAAAAATTAGATAGTTACTGTTTTCCCCCCTCTTGTAATTTATTTTCTTGTACATTCCAACCTTCCTCCTAGTAGAAAATGCCAATGCTTTTCTTTCAACCAGAAGCTTATTCGCTGGCTTTGCATAGTTTTATGGCTTTTACCGCCAATGAATGACCTTGTGTTTCTCGGAAGTTGATCCCAATAATCCCGGTGATGTATGAAATGACTCAAAAACGGGGTTACTGATTGTCTTAAGAAATTCCAAGTGATGTAGTAATGTTTCAAACGTGTTTTTAGGTTTGTTTATAATCATTTATAAGTAATTTTTTATAAAATTTTTTAATTGTGATTTATGAAATACTCCTCCGGTCCTTATTATAGACTCATTTGACTTTTTATTTGGTCCTAATTATAAGACCCAATCCATTTTCTCTCTTATATTATGCATTTTTTCCAAGATAATCCTTCTAATAATGATAGTTTTAGCCAATACTTAATTAGCAAGGATATTTTAAGAATACAACACTTATTTATTATAAATAACCAACTTAACTTACTTCCTTAATCTCTTCAAATAAGTCAATGGTCTTATAATTAGGACTGAGGAGTATGAAATAAGGAAGTAAAATGAGTTTGTCTAGGCTGTATATAAATACTTATACATTATACTCCCTAGCAAGCCTTGACACTCGAAATAATACTAATCAAATGAAGTGAACCCAGTAATTTAATACTATTACTAAAGATATGTTTAGAAGTTAACAAATTTCGCTAACCCTTCTTACCTTTTCTTTTTTGGCCAACACGCTAACCCTGCTTGCTTATTGTATGGTTTGCATCAGACTAATCCTTCCGACTTCTTGACTCACAACCAAGTGATTCATTTAACTGGAATTAAAAACTATACTTTATTTCAACGTAATTTTTAAAAAAATGTTTTTGCATTAAAAATTGACTGAGTGTCTGATCATGAATTCATAAATGGCTGCAAGAATAGCATCATGCTCCTTTTGGTAATAAGGACTTTTTTATTTTCAAGGTAAAGATATCTTATTATTAGAGACAATCTTGCTTAAAATATTATCAGGCATTAAAAATATACATCTCTCTCAGCAAAGATTCGAACATTGGTTCACTATTAATATTATTAGTTTTTTTTCTCATAGCTAATTAATTTTTTTAATGTCATTATTTTTTGCAAATAAAATGATTATCTGGCCGGGGAGCAAACATATGTTTATAATCTAGATACTTTAGTAGAAGAGTGAAATTCCACCCATTTAAATATATTAAGGACAAAATTGCATTGCCAAATACTTTCAAAAGTAGTTTGGTGTGCTTTTACCTTTTTTTTTTTGGGCCATGCCTGGTAAAATTTATAATTTAGGGAGAATGAAAGAAAAAGAAACTGGAAATTATAAGTCACAGATCAGGTTTAGTAATACAACTTTATTTGGTATTAACAACTAATAAGTCTGAATTTATAAATGATAATAAATTTTTGTTGACATTCTTTATTCTTTATTTGATATTTTCAAAATTCCAACTTTTTTTAAAAAAATCATTGTCCCTATAATTCATTATTCATTATTTATTATTAACCTAAAAGCGATGGTGTTGTCTGTTGACGGGAGCCGCGGCTGCAAAACCCTACAAAGCTTACGATACAAAAAAAAGAAACCATCTTGTTAGGTTCTAAGGCTGCAGTGCGGAGAACACCAGCCCTAGCCGAGAACCCAAAAGGAGGCATCGTCACAACAAAAAATGCCGAAGTCCAAACGCAATAAAACAGGTTTTGTTTCTGTTAAGCTTCTTATATTTTTCTATGTTCAATGTTTTTGTTCATTCGTTTGGCGAGGAAATTGGGATTCTTGTTAACGCTATTAAAAAAGTTTTCTGTTTGGTTTCATCGGTAAAATTTGATTCTTTTGTTCATTGAGATGTGGGAATGATTAAACTTGAGGCCTACACCTCAGCTAAGATTTCTGCTTTTGTTTCTCGGTTGCTGTTATAGCAAGCAGCCGTCTTTTAGTGAACCGAAGGGTTGCGTCTGAATATGAGGTTGAAGCAGGAAAAAACATTTGAAGTTTATTAACTTGTTTTACTCTTGTCTGCAAAAATTGACAGTTTAGAAGTGTCCTTCCTCGAAATCTCAAGTTTAATTTAAATTGTTCACATTAATATCGACTTTAGATTTGGTGCTGAGCCTAACGTCAACGATCTACGTTTTTGTGGCTTGGTCGAGAGGGTATTTTGTTTTCACTTTTACCTTGTCATGAGTTCAACTTGTCAGTTACCAGTCAGAACTATTAACTGTCTAACCAGTCTTATAAAAGCAACCATGGAGATTTAAAATCAAGCAGTTTACAGGCGTATATTCTGATTGATGGTGTCTTACCTAATTTGTTTGTTTGTTGGTGGAAATGCAGTCACACTCTCGAAGACTAAGAAAAAGGGGAGGGAGCATAAAGAAGCAATAGTAAATGCCATAAAAGAGGCTGCTGAAAAATACAGCTCAGTGTATGTGTTCTCTTTTGAAAACATGAGAAATAAGAAATTCAAGGAGTTCAGGGAGCAACTGAAATCTAACAGCAGGTAATATTGATTTCTGCATGTTCTTTTCATTTGCTGGAAGGTAGAAACTAAGATAAACCATGGATTTGGTGCTTATTGATTGGGAGTCGTCATCAGTTTGTTAGATAGCTGAGCTAAAAATCATTCCCTAGTTCTTAATTTATAATCTAAAAATAGAGGTCGTGTTAGTGTTGATTGTAAAATTTCTGTCTCTTGAGATGCGTCTTCTATAGTGGTTCTAGACTTCCATTCTGTAGTGAAGCCACCCATTGAGGAAAACTTCATGAACTTAGGGAACTGTATGCTTTCACAAAGTATCTGGGCTTCTCATGCAAAGGTGATTATATGATTACTAATTTTTTTTCTACTGCAACCTGTCATTTAACTTTCAGGTTTTTCTTGGGGTCAAACAAAGTCATGCAGGTCGCTTTAGGTCATTCTGCTGCTGATGAGATTAGACCTGGTCTTCACAAGGTTTCTAAGGTAGGTAGCCAATATTTATAGGCTTATTTCTCATGTGGTAGTATTTTACTTTCAGTGAACTTATTTTCATTCGATCTTTCTTGGTTTTTACTTAAGCTTCTGCGAGGAGATGCTGGAATGTGTTTTACAAATTTGCCAAAAGAAGAAGTTGAAAGGTAATTTTCGCTCTTCTCAATATTGTCATGAAACTAAGAAAGAGTAGAAAAGGAACAGGCCAATGGACTGAGTGAAGGCTGGTATTGTTTTTGTTTTCCACTTTGATCAACCTTTTGGTAGAAACTGGACTAATCTAAACATTTCTGATTGTGTTTTGCAGGTTATTTAACGAGTTTGAGGAGTATGACTTTGCGAGAACAGGAAGCACTGCGACTGAGAAGGTTATTTCTCATGCTCTTGGCTTTCATTTTAAAGGTGTATTGGCTAGCGATGGGAAGTGGCTGGAGATATTTGTTTCAGTTGTATTGGGTCAATGAGAAAGTCTAGTTTGTGTGCTGCATTCATCTGTTAACTTGTGTTAATAGTTTCATACTTTGATTCTGATGAATAGCATTTGATTATAGGCTCAAAGGGGCAAGGTTATAGCGGTTACATCTCGCTCTTGCAATTTTTTTTTCTTTCGGTGATGCTCCATAGGAAATGGAGAGGCTTCTTGGCTATGGGATTTTGTAGAATGTCCATGTAATTTGTTTATATAATGATATTCAATCATTAAAATTTTTTAGGTGGAACTCAAAGAAGGTCCTTTGGAGCAGTTCACCCATGAGATGGAGCCATTTCTACGGAAGCAAGGCATGCCTGTCCGGTTAAATAAAGGTACACAGTAGTTTTCTTCCCCTCCCCCTTCCAAATATGATTCAAAAGCACATAAATGTGAATTTACCAATAATCAATAAGTTATAAATTGCAGGAGTGGTGGAACTTGTCTCAGATTTTGTTGTCTGTGAGGAGGGGAAGCCATTGTCACCTGAGGCATCTCGCATACTGGTTAGCTCACTTGTTTTAGTACCTGAGTATTTTTGTCATCATCATAGGAGCAGATAGCTTCTTTAGTAATGGGTTTTATCTAACTGTCTTGTCATCATTTTCCCTCTATATCCATCTCCCTGGTAAATGAGGAATATCTATATCAATGATGGATTTTATTGATTTGTGGATTTTTTTTGGGAGTAAATGTAGGGTCAGGGTCATTTCCTATCACATTTCCTTCCTCTTTCCCCTGTCATCGTCTAACTTCTGCATGTCAAACATTGCCTACGTTCATGCATATAGATTCATTTGCAACTTAGGTTGTAAGTATATACTTTGCCCTCTATGCACCACTTCAATCCGGAGTAAGTAGCAGCTACACGATTTGAGTATTATGATTTTCAATGATAATAGAATAAGGCATTGTAATTTTGATTTTTTTTTTAAGATGTTTTCTGCGAACTAATATCTGATTGATTTTCTTTGCAGCGTTTACTGGGAATACAGATGGCTACATTTAAACTCCATCTGATATGCAGATGTAGTCCTGACGATTTTGAGCTGTACATACAAGGACCAGATGATTCAGACGTGGAAACGAATTAGAATTTCAATTTGGCGGAGATGGGTTTGCTTCTCGATTCAGTGGCAACATAACTTGTGTGGTCTTCTGGCGTCCTGGATTTTTGGCGTGAGCGTGTTTTTGTAACCTATATATATGTATTCTAGGCCTTATTTCTAGAATTAGTCCATCACTTCCGCAGCCCCCAGTTTTGTAATCTTGAAAATGTTGTCAAAGGTGAGTGGCTAGATATGCTTTATGTAGCTTCAGTTTTGTTTGCGCTCATGAATTTTGGATCTTTTACTGAACTGTTTTTCCTTCCAATACATCCCAGTTATTCTTTAGTCAATTACATTATTTTTACGGTGGATGGGGGAAAATGGTACCCTGAACATAAATTTCGTGTTTCATTTCTATCCGAACCTTTCTCATTTAGGGTCTTTTTTTTTTTTTTTTGATAATTTGTTCCATACTTGAATATATATGTGTGTATATATAAATGCAAATTAAATCGCTTCCGAGGTTACCAGTTTAATTCTATTTGTAACCTTATCTGTCGTTCTAATTCGAAAAATGTTTAAATTTAGCATGAAGGGAATTATAATGTTAGGATGTGTGTTGAACTTAATGATGCAAGAAACTATTAAATATCTCTTGCCTTGTTAGCATACCAAGTCAAAACAGCAAGAGGCATTCTCTTCTCAACTGAAGTTTGATAGCTGAAAAAAGACGGTACATCTTAACGTTATTCAGTCATACAATTAAACTTTTTTTCACAGATAAAATATCCTGTGATCAAAACTGGTTCTCTACCGGGAACAAATTATGCAATGTTAAGAAAATAAAATCGGTCAATTTGCATGCTTCTAGGACGTCTATTTTTCCCCCCTCATTTGCAAACTGAGCATTACTATGGGCATCAGGAGGTTCATTAGAAGCCCATAACCCAGCAACAATTAATTGTGAAGAATAAAACATTAATTCTTGTCTTGTAGTCAGGAAAGAAAAGAAACAAGTTAGATGAATTATTATAGTAGTTTTAGAAAGAAAGGGCTCACCATAATTTGTGGGGTAGCTAATAATAACATATCACAAAAAAAGAATCAAACAAAGGATCCACAACACCAGACCCTTTGTGTTAATGCTGGATGTAACCTGATCAAATTAATTTGGTCAACCTTCATTGACTCTGTTCTTGTTTAACTCAATCTCATCAACCTAGGCAAGCGCTAACCCTGCTCTACACTTTAAAGGGCGAGGAGAACTAGCATACCGTATTGGTCATCACCATTTGGACTGCACGCTGTGCATTAATTACAAACACAATGTTACAAGGAAATGCTTCTGAAAAAATAGGCATATCAGAGCTGTTCCATCTCTCTAATCCGATAGGTCAAAAACAATTTACTAAACCTTTTGGCTCGTGTGTGGTGGCGTGGCACAAATGTGAGATCAACCTAGTTGGCAAGACAGTGAAGTTGTTGAGAGACGTTATTCCCTTTTGTCTTCCTCTACTTCGTCTTCTTCATCAAAGGATTCATTATTTCCAGCATTCTTCTCTTGCTTGACTGAGCTTAGTTCGGTTTCTTGCTTCGTTAGAGATTGAGCTTCTTCGTCATCAGATTCATCTCCCACTTCCTCAGAATATGCATACCTGTGCATGGTTAGAAAGGTTTCTATCAGCACAAAAGCATATGGATGAGACTCTTAGGCCACTTGAATTAGGAATTCCTATATCAGCACGAAAGCATATGGACGAGACTCTTAGGCCACTTGAATTAGGAATTCCAACATGAATAGGCACGCCACTTTTATGCTTTCCAGTCATACTAGTTACTACTACAAAATGCCAAAGCATTTCAGCAAGAAAAAGCCAAATGTCATCTTTTCAAGTGATTTCAAGATCGGCAAGTCACAAAAGTGACAAATAGCAAGAGAAATTAGCATATAAACCTTGCCTGGGACATACAACACAATACTCTCTGCGGTAACTTTCATTTGATCTTGTCACCAAGGGGGGGGGGACTTTCATTCGATTTTTCACTTGTAACCATTGATCATTATTCAAACATTAATATCATGGAATTTGGCCTTGAGTTTCTCCAAGCACAATGTAATATTTTCTTCTTAGCAGGAGAGAAGTATATGCTGAAATTCTGTAGCCAACTTATGCGAATCCATTTTAAAAATCATTGATTCATTTCTATAGAGAACACAGTCAATGGTAACAGCAGGAAGGAAAGAACATAATTACTACTTAGAATTTGAAAAAAGGAATGAACCTTTGAGAGCTTTGAGATGGGGCCCAGAGATAGCATATAACACAGAGCAATGCAAATGCTAGAATGTCCCAGAAAGCAGTTATGATCCAAGCACTCTGCCACCGCTCATTGAAAGGATCCGTGGCTTTGAAGTACAGCTGTAGAATTAAAATGCAGCAAACGGTAATGGCAGTTCAAATAAAAAATCAAAAGACGTGTTTATTATGCCAAAGATAATTAAAACCAGGCATAACGTACTCCCAGAATATTTCTTTCAAAAGTATTAAAGAAGAATAGCACATTGAAGGAGATAGAGATGACAATACAGTCATCCTAAGATAATTAGAATGCTTTATTTTATTTTAATTAGAATATTCTATCTAGATTATCTTTTAGATATATTCTGAATAAGGATTGTAGCAGTTTAACTAGAACTAGGAATAAAGCTGTACAAATAAGCCCCAGAACTATTCGTTTGTATTCTCGTTTGTCTATCAAATAAAGCTATTGAGCATTTCAGTCACCTCCTTTCTACATCATGCTCTCTCTCCTCCATTTCATGTTTCACATCACCACAATGGCAGGGTTGCCACTATACAGGAGACATGAAAACATGCAGGAAAGAAAAGCAGTGCCAGGCCTTAGAGATGCTAGCTATCTCCACATCCACTCCATAATTTTTCCCATGACTTTCTGCTCTCCACTCCTTCACATTTAAGCATTCCCTAACAAACTTCTAGAAACACTCACAAATAGCCAACGCATGTCCTTCAATGCTTACAAGTCCCTACCTTTCTCATGCCATGCTATCCATGCTAACTACATGGCCGGTCATGGCATATCTTTCCCTCAAACCTTGCTTACCTTTTCTAACTTATATGAGGTGTCCAACATACCTTCACTCAGAGACAAAAAATCTGTCATGTTCAAGATTTGCTGGTTGAGTCAGGTTTGGTTGAATTCTTGCCCCATTTGATCAATGTTACTCCTAGTGCGCGTAGTCTTGTGGTTTCCTCCACTAGGTCCAGGTTATTAGATAGTTTCTAATGATTATTGAACCCTTGATATTGATATTTACTGCTTCCATGCAGTTAGTGGACCTTTCTGGTGCATTATCCGATGAAAATGTGATCGATAGTCAAAGGTGGTTTTATAAACAACTTCATAATCAATGCTGGTACAAAATGCTAGCAACTATACAATGCAATATACGGCCTGCAGATAAGTTCTTCAGGAAGTAAGCAGAATCTTGGATTTCTAGGAACAATCACATTAGGCACAGGGCTTAGACAAAATATCGTAGCGGACTTTTTTTTTTTTAAATTAATGTTCGAAGACAATTTCCATTTTGATAAAGTATGTATTCGCCAAAAAAAGGAGTATTCTTTATGATGCTAAAAGACTATTTTCACCTACAGACAGCAATCAGTTCAAATGGGTCGGCATTTGTTTCTCCTAAACAAAATCTTGAGCTTGAGGTTTGTGGATAAAGAAAACTGCTGCGAGAACAGCTTTACACTCACAAGATCCAACTTAGTTCAATCAAAATTAGTTAGGGCTTAACATGACTTTCAAAACCTGGTCGGTCATGATCCCACCTAGTTCAATCCAAATTAGTCAGGGTTCAATGTGGCTTCCAGAAACCAGGTGGTATGTCCCAGAAGAAGACTGTTTTCACCTCATGCATTTGGCAGCACTGACAGGGCATCTAACCAGAACTATGCCCCGTGTGAATTCTGAGACAGTTAAAGTTGCTATCTGGGGCCAATTAACTGTAAAATTATTTAGATGCTACTGTAATCAAGCAAACAGGAGAATAAAACAAAGACTGTAGTTTATCATAATTTTTAGATGAATTTCCTTCATCCACAGGAATGTGAAGGTTACGGAAGGAAGATAAAACATGAAAAGTAATGGTAAATTCATATCAGAGTGAGGATAAGACTGCTTTCTTGTCTTCTTTTGAAATAATGCAATATGTAAACAAAAACATGAAAGTCAATTATTAATTACACAGTCAATTTTCTTCCGTAAGATTAGAATATGCTGATAAAAACTCTTACCTCATATCCTATCCAAACAACTGAGGAGATCACTGTTACTGTCAATGCATTTGAGAACTTTCTATATAAATCCAACTTAACAGAACTCCTTTTGCCTAAAAAATGATACCCAAAAAAGAAGAGTCAAATCTTAAAGGTAGAACATTGCAAAATAATATGAATGGGAGGGAAGGGTACCTGTAATTGTTCCAGAGTTCTTGAAAGAGATGTGAAAATCCATAATATCAAAAATGCATCCAGGAAAGCATCAGGAAGGACTAGAAGAAGCCTTGCCCTTCCTGATACATCATTGATGGTCCCCACATATTCAGCAATATTCAGTAACTCAGATGCTAGGAAGTAAGTTATTCCAAGTAACAGAACCTTTGAGGTAAGGCCACCAAGAGTGGGCCGCACAACACCATAGCCCATTGAAACAATGAGAATAAGAAGCCGTGATATTGTTTTTTATGGCTCCAATGGTGACAACCCACGTTGTGAGTACAACAGGTCGCATTCCAGAATTATTGAAATTCACATACTCAAAATACCAAAAAACCATCTCAAATAAACCAAGAGCAATGACAGCTGAGATACAGTGCTGAAGCAGCAGCAGTATGTCATCCCAAAACCTTGCGTACTGAAGAAACCAAGCAAGGCTAAGGCACATGTAAGCAAGTGTCATGAATACATAGAACTTCTTTAAAGGGGCCATCCTACCAGGTAAGAACCCATCAGGGTTTTTCCAGATTGTCTTCCACTCATTACCATGTCCTTGAGCTTTGGGTTGCATGCTACAAAAAACAAATTATACATTCCAGTCTTCGTGATGGGAACTTCATTAAAATCTAGACTTGTTGTTAAGATTTTTCCACTGAAATGTACATTTAAAATGACAGGCCAATTAATGTCTGTTGCAGAAGGTCTCCTGATAACTTCCCCTTGCTTGCAGCCTTCCATCTTAGCTAAATCAGGGGTGCAACATATGGCCCGTTGTCCACCATATGCAGAACCACCAATATCATTACGATCAGCTGCTTCAAAAATTATAATCTGTACCAACCCAGTACTATGCTTCATACGTTTGGCAGCAGTCTTACTTCTCCTAAAGGTGATATTCTCAAATCTGTTTCCAAAATAACAAGTTAGTGTTTCCACTTATGTTTGTTGCCAAATTCAAAGAGGTAAAAAATAAATAAAAACCAATGGCAGTGTTCCAAGAATAGTACATGTTACATCAGTGTTATTGATATATTAATATCAGTTTTGTCAACATACACGTCTTTCTCAGTTCTTCATAATGATTCAAAAAGTTGACCTAAGTTGCATGATAGCACCTCCCATCTTGGTAAATTATAGCAGACTTAATTATTAGAACAGAATGAAATAAAAGAAGTACGAGGGTTTTGTCCTAATCCTCTATTCAGCTCCACCCCCAACACTGCGTGTAGTTTCTTATGGAACAATGTGAGGAAAATACGTCTCCAAAATAAGTTTAAAAGCAATTGCTCTCCCCCCCCCCCCCAAAAAAAAATTTCAATCATTAACTACCTCCATCGACCCATTTCAGTAGTTTCCTTCTGTCCCTACTTTTTCGTGAATCTTATGCTCAAGCGCAGGAATCGGTTTCATTTAGTTCATTTTGTAAGTCCCATCTTGTAGCCTTCAAAATTAAGCAAAGAGAAAGTTTTATAAATTGGAGCAAGCCTGGCAGCTTCACCTATGTATCAATTTTAGATACAATGAATCACTTAAATCACGAAAGAAAGCTTTAGGAAAAACTGCATAAACCCTGTTTTCCATTTCCCTTCCCCAGCCATAATAATTAAGCCAAAGTCAAGCAACGAACAAAAGTGTGCCACTTAGGAAATATCCTTTTAGTTCAATACTACCCTTCAGTTTTCAATCCGAACCTCCAAAATTATAATGAAATTATGCATAACCCCTTCGCAGTTAAAGATTTTGAGTTAAAACCGTCTATTAATACTGTGAGAGCCTTTATGACAAATTATTCGAAGTTTAGTCCTTGGCACCCAATCTTGACGCTTAGCAGCTTAAGCTTTTGTGGAGAGAAGAGGGTATATTTTGACAAATCCAAATCACAATCAGAGAGTAGGAAGGAATCCAGATTTAGAGATTACCGAATGTAAGAATGGCCATCGTTGATCGATGACATGCCCGTCGGAGGAGCAGCATTGAGAGAAGCTACTATACCTTCACTGCCACCGGAGAGAAGGTAAGCATTGCCCACTTCTTTGAAGGGCTCCTTATCGTAGATGTGAATTGAAGCATTGGAGGTAACAACAAGAACGGAAGCTACAAAGACAAGTAATAGGCCACGCAAGAGAGATCTTCGTCTTTCAAATGCTAAATCCATGCCGACAAATGCAGGATAGAGAAAGGGGGAGTGAGATGGATCAGCGAAAATGGAGGGAGGGGAGGAGAGAGAGTGTGCAAGGCGTGTAGTAGCAGGGGAGAGCGAAACGGAAGGAAGGAATTTGGTGTGGGATCGTTGAAGCGTCAATTTAAGGGTCTGTTTGGCTAAAGGGGAAAGGAGAGTGAAACGATTGAATATTATCTTGTTTGGATTTTAAAAAAAAATTTTATATTACCTTGTTGATTCATAAAAAGAGAGAAGAAATTTTTTTAACATGAATACTTTTACCTTTATTTTATTTTAAAATATGATGTACAATGGTCATAATGTGACAAACAATATTACTCTTTCTCTTTTTTCCAAATAGTCCTAATTTTGAGGGGGATGGAAGAAATTTTTTTTAAAATTTCTCTCATTTTCTAAAATTTGTATGTTGCCAATAAAAAAATAATAATTAAAATTCTTTTTCCTTCTTCTTGTCCTTTTCAAATCCCTCGTACCAAACATATTCTAAGCGGAGGCCCTAGCTCTTACGCGAAATTGAGGCACGTGACATGGAGGGAGGCTGCTCATCGCGCTCATGTATCTCTTTTTGTTTTGTTTTGTTTTTGTTTTAGTGTTTTTATTTTTAATAAATTAAATTGTTTGGAAATACTCTCTCTCTTTTTTTTAAAACAACAACTATGATCTCTTCTTGTTTCTGAATATAAATAATATTTACAAATTGTTTTAAATTTTAGTAACAAATTTTTTATTTGTCCTTATTAATTATTTATTTTATACTTAATATGTTTATTATTTTATTTCTTAAACCATTATTTCTATTCATCACATTGTTCTTTTTTTTTTCATAATTCTTTTGTTATATCAATTTTTATTTTCTTTTTATTATCTCTCTCCCCATAAGTAAGAATATTTTGAAATTTTTTTTTAATTTTTAATTTTTGTTGTTCTTTAACTAATTTTTTTGGTCTATATAATGGGGTATGAAATTACTAAAGAACAGAGGAAGTATGGCTATTTAAAAATTTTCAATTTAATACCATCTCAAAAATTTTAAAAATATTAACAGTTAACATTATTTTTTTTAATAATTAGTGTTATTTTTTTAATTTTCACATTTATAGAAGTGTTTGGTAACTTATGATATAACTAGGAATTTAAGTTCATATTGGTTTTAGGCATGTATCTAGAATTATT